>NW_027279107.1:0-118502 GCF_046629955.1 Centroberyx affinis
GTGAGGATTCATGATAAGCACAGTTTGGATGTATGAAGGTCTTTACCCAGGCAGGGAGATATACAACTGTAACCAGCTATAACCCAGCACATTGCAGGATGTGTGAATATAATTTTTATTGTCAAGTCACATTGTGCAGCCACTCAAAAGGCTGACATGTTTGTGTTTTGGAATGAAAAATTGATGGCAGGTAAATATTGGTCAATATGGTCAGAATCAAACTGCTGTATATAATATTCCGTAACACTTTATTTTACAGCCCACTAATTACGGTATAGTTTGTAATTATGGGGTACTAATAACATAACAATGCTGTAGTTACAGGGTAACAAAACACGAAGTCTGAGAATTAAGTGGTAACAATTTTGTAATTATGAGACATTTATAAGGTAGTTATGGTGTAACTTGTAATAGCTGCATACAAAATAATTACAGGGTACAATAACATAAGTTATTTTGGAAATTCTCTTTGTGTTTGTGGCAAATGTCAGACAAATACAACCACAACAGAAAGGACATTACAATTAAAGACAGAGATTTAACAACAAAGTGCTCCACATCAACATCACCAACAATCAAGAATTAAGTACAACAGAATGCAAGTGACACACACCTCATATCATCAGGATTTGTTTAACAGAGCTATACTGGAAGGTATAAAGGATGTCTGGGCACAGGAAGTCCGCAAAGGCGGTACCCTGTACCTCCGTCCTGATGGTAACAACTCATATTCACCATAGAGAGGGTGTGATACATCACTGAGGATTGCTCGCCCTTTCCCCACCACTTGGGACTCACAAAGCAGTGTCATACTATGTTGTTGCTGACCCGCAATCTTGCTAGACATATTAACAATCTTATTGAGTTTGTTCTTGTTAACTACGGACAGTGAGAAATACCAGGCAATAAAGCAGAAAGTTAGAATACTCTCCACAAATGAACGATAAAAGAGAACTATTATATGTCTGTCGAAGCTTTCGCATGGAGTATAATCGTTGTAATCCTTTCCTGTAAATGACACCTGTGTTTAAATCCCATGACAGTTTTTTATCAATTACTGTCCCTAGATATTTATATTTATTTACCACTTCAATACAGTCACCATCAATAGCTAATTGTTGGTGTGTCCTTCTACTCGCTCTGAAATCGAAAATCATTTCCTTAGTTTTCTTGGTATTTAGCTGAAGAAAACTGGTGTGACACCAATTAACAAACTCATCCACACATCCACGATACTTTGTGGACCAACAACAACCAATCACTGTATCATCAGCAAATTTAACATTGAAAACATCAGATGAGTTAGCCCTACATTCATTTGTATAAAGAGTAAATAGCACTGGGGAGATAGCGCTCCCTTGTGGGGCCCCAGTGTTGGTAATAATAGGGGAGGACACTGCAACATTTACTCTGACACACTGTGATCTATCAGTCAAAAAGGACTCCACCCATATGATGATTCTGCTATTCACCTCTAACCGTAACAGCCTTTCCATTCAAATATGTGGTCTTATGGTACTGAATGCTAATGAAAAGTCCATAAACATAGCGCGGACATATTGTTGATCAAGATGACAGAGAATTCTATGCAATACATACGAAAGAGCATCTTCTGTGCCCCTCCCCCTTTTATATGCAAATTGCAGTGGGTCAAGTTTGTTTTGCACCTCACTGAGAACACGATCTAACACTATTCTCTCAAGACTCTTCACTACAATAGATGTTAAGGCTACTGGACGGTAATCATTTAAGGGCTGTGGTTTCGATGTTTTCGGGATAGGCACTATAAGTGAAGATTTCCAGGCTCTGGGAACACAGTGTGTATCAAGTGAGTTCTTTTTCTAACTTTGTTCGGTGTTTCACTATGGGACTCGCCTCAGCGTGACCAACTACGGAAGCTCCAATGACATCACGTCTGTCAGTGACAGACAGGTCGAACTGTGCTTGGGGCACGCCCCCTCATACTACCACAGTCGACCAGCCCCTTTCAAATCATTCTCGCTTTCTTCCCGTGAAGAAACTATACAAAGCTCCCTCAGCTCATCTAGGCTAGCTTGGATATCTGCTTAACAGTTCACAGACGACCCGTTAAGGACTACGTCGCTGAACGCAGTTCCCGGCTTCAGTCTGGATTTGCTGAGTAGGTCCTTTGCAAGAGTTGTTCTTACACAGGATATTTCAGAGCAGTGTCCGCATCAAGGCGAGCTCCGGCTACCCTGTATTTGTTTACCGATGTGGTCGGTGACTGTGTAACATTATACCCTCCGGCTAACGTGTTACGGCGAGCCTACCAGGGTTCAGATAGTATTAGTTTGTTAGCTGAGCCGAGTTCAGCTAACGTGCCACGGCGAGCAAACTCTTACGGTACGCAGTTAGTTTGGGCTAAACCCCGTGCGTTAGTGCTACTGATTGACAGGTTAACACGCTGTGGCACGCCTAGTTTGGCTAAATAATACAATTTTCTTCCTTCCAGGCACCATGTCTTCAGCCGCTACCCCCACCAAAGGGTCAGAACCGAAGGCTAAAGAGGCTGCATCCCGCCTGTGTCCCGCGTCATGCGGGTCATCCATCTCGGGCAGGGACCCTCATCCCATGTGCATGAATTGCATGGGCGCTAAACACGCTCAAGCATCACTGGCTGACCCCCAGTCATGTTCCCACTGCGTGTCAATGCCAGAAAAGAAGGCTGAGAGTGGCAGTGGCCAATAATCAGGACCCATGCCTGTCAGGAGCCACCCCAAAAGCCTCAACCAGCGCCCATCAGCCGCGAGCCGCACCGCCCTGGGCGGAGGTGATGGACGCTGAGTCCCTGGACATGCCTCCACTTTTCGAGGAGCTCCTCGAAGTGGAACCGGGCTGTGAGGATGCAGAGGGCGATGCTAACTCTGACCTCCTCGACATGGACGAGATGGAGCAAGAGGAGAATGACTCCACCTTCCCTATTCAACAATCCAGACCCCCCAGTGCATCCAACGCTGTTCCCCCAGTGGACAGCAGCTTATACGAGGTCTGCAAACGGGCCACATCCAAGTTGGGGATACAATGGCCAGCAACCCAGGACGCCGAGGGGGTGGAGAGAGACCTGTATGATGGTAAGAGGCTCCCACCAGCCCAACCACCATCAAAACAACTCCTACCAGCAGTGCCCGCTTGTATGAAGGAAATAAGCCGGTACTGGTCCAGTCCGTTTAGGAGTAAGCTTCCCACCAAGGGCTACTCTAAGCTGGAGATCCAGGGGATGGGGGAACTGGGGCTTGCCGAACCCCCAGTGGTGGAGCCTTCAGTGGCTTATCACGGCCGCCCTCTCTCAGCCTCCTCCAACATCTCTCTGCCTAGCAAAATGGAGCGCCTTACCGCCTCCATTTTCCAGAGGATGTACAAATATGCAGCACAGTCAGTGTGCGCTCTAAACGCAATGACACTGCTATCTGCATACCAGGCGGAAATTCTAGAAGAGATGGGCCGAGAGCTGGACACAGGGTCACCTAACCCGGCCCTCTGGGATGAGATCTGTGTAGTGAACGACCTCATCCTGCACTCCTCACGTGGCGCAGTGCAAGGCTGCAGTCGAGTGATGGGACTTGCAGTCTCAGGTGAGAGGGCCCTGTGGCTGAACCTCTCAGGCCTGAGTGATGGACAGAAGGCAGAGGTGATGGACGCGGCATACGACCCCACCAAAGGTCTTTTTGGTCCAGCTCTGGAAAAGATGAGGGAGACCAGCACCCTCAGGAAACAGGAAGGTGAAGCCTTTGACCTCTCCCTACCCCGGAAACACATCCCTCGCCCCCCTCAGGGACCAAGGGCTGGCTTCGCTGCTGTAGCCGCAGCAGTGAGGGGGAGACAGGGGGGTGCCAAACCACAGAGACAGGCAGCTGGCCATCAGACTAACCAGCAGCCTTGGTCAGAAAACCAAAAGCCATGGGGCAAACACTCCTTCGCTTCCCGGGGAAGGGAAGAAGAAGTGTGCGACCTAACACTCCTAGCTTCTCGCTCTCCCCTTCCCACAAAGAGAAGGGAAGTGGAGGTGGAACAAAGCCCCAAAGTTTGTGGTTCAGAGACTCTGGTAATTTCAAGTTTTCCAGGTGTCCTCTCCCAGTTTCTCTCCCCTCACGTTCAAGAGGAGGAGAATCAGGGGCAGCAGGTAACACAGTGTCACCAAGCACTTCCACCCTGTTCAGAAATAACAGAAATAAAATTTGCATTCTCGCAGCCAGGCCCAGAGCCAAGGGCGAAATGCTCCCCCAAAAACAAAATAAAAACAAAACAATGTCATGTTCCCTTAATCCCCGCAGGGGGAGCTCGTGCTCTTCCGAGGGCAGACAGCGCCCTCTAGGCCCGGGGGGTGACGTCACTGCAGTGCGACAGCAAGGGCTCACTCCCTGCCCGGGTAGACCAATGGCGCGCATCCGCAGTTCACCCGTGGGTTTTGTCCACTATTTCTCAAGGGTACAGACTACAGTTCGCTGTGAGACCACCCAGATTCAACGGTGTGTTAGTTTCAGTGGCCAAGGGGGATTCAGCAGAAGTCCTAGAGGATGAAATAACATCCCTATTAAGCAAACAAGCGATCAGAGCCGTCCTGAGCGAGGAAGCTCAACAAGGTTTTTACTCCCGTTACTTCCTCGTTCCAAAGAAAGGGAGCTCATCCCTTCGCCCAAATCCATGTAGAAATTTTACAGACATACGTGTTGCAACAAGCTTGAAAACTGAAAGAAATTGAAACCCACATGTTACAGTAATGTGACACAAGACCAAGATTAGAATTACAAACAATTACATGTTTAGTAATTCAACCCCCTAATGTAAGTGTATCAACTTATCTACATTATTTGGGTTTGCCATCAGCAACACTAAGGATTGGAGATGTACTTTTCTTTGTTGTGGTTTGTGGTCCATATGTAGGAACACCGATTCCATTACTATAACTTCAATATATCACGCTGAATACATTATTGCTTTTATACAACAGTTAAATGCCATACTGAGACCTTGTTTTGACTGCATTAAACAACAATTTATGTTTGTACTGTATTTGTGAATGTGTATGCTCGTGCACGCACATGCATGTGTGCATGTACGTGTGCAAATATGTGTGTCTCTGTCTTCATCTGCATGTGCACTTTACTAAGCCTAGTGATCCACATAGCCTGTTTAGCTCTCTGTGTTTAATGAAACAGCAAGACTATTAATGGTGACAGCCGGGACTTGTGTCGTATTCATAATGGATGGCTTTGCTAATGTAACTTTAATAACCAACCAGCCACTAACATTAAAGCAAGATCTGATTTTTCTGATTGTTTTTTTTGTTTTTGTTTTTTTTTATCAAAGGAGTACACTTTCTTTTCAAATCTTTTTTTTTTTTTACTTTTGGTCTGTACACTTCTCTTTTGTCTCATTTTTCATGTTCTCTTTTTTACTCACTGTCCCTACTACTATGAAATGAATTGGCTCTCCTAAGATCACTGTGTGCGTGTGCGTGCGTGTGTGTGTGTGTGTGTATATATGTGTGTGTGTGTGTGTGTGTGTGTGTGTGTGTGTGTGTGTTTATGTGGTGGTAACAATGGGTGGCGTTAGTGATAGTGAAGACAATCATCCTCCTTTTGCCCATTTTTAATAATGTATATTACTTATTATGTATTTATAAAGATGATTGCATAATGATTAAATGGCAATATGTATGATTATGTTTATGTAGGCTATGGATATCTTTAATTAGACTCTTTGGGGATGTGTGGGGAAAGTAATATATGTACATACATGTATGTTTACAAGAGCTGGAAGGTGCAGCCTTTGTGTATACACTATATACAGTTTGTTTTTGTTTATCAGCTCAACACATAAAAAATACAGTATGTTGCACTGAAACTGTAAGACGGGTCACACCAACATGCCACACAGAATTTTCTCCATGACGTTCCATTTCACTATGAAAGGTCAGAGCAAACGTTAACACAAAGCATCGCTAATTGCTGTGAACTGAAAAGGGAGTGCATTAGGGACTTTAAATTGAATGAACAGTACGTGTAAGTGTGTGTGTGTGCAACGGAGACAGTGTTTGTTTGTGTGACTCGTGTGTGTGTGTGTGTGTGTGTGGGTGGGGAGGGGAGGACGCATCTTTGTGGGTGAGTGCATGACTGTGCATCTGTGTGAGCATCAATGTGTGAGCATGTGTGTGTGTGTGTGTGTGTGTGTGCGTCCATGCCTGTGTGTGCCAGTGTGTGTAATTGGTCTGAAGTGGTTTGTGTATTGCAGCCCAGGGGCGGTAAGTCATTGGACTGACCTCTGTAGTGTGACAACAGTAGAGTCTGAGGCAATCTAAAGGCCCAAACATCAGCAGCCACCAGCAACCAAAACACATTAAAGATTAAAGCAGTCGCTCAGAACAAAGCCACTGGTGTGTAGTTTGTTAAGAGCGGACTTTGTGTGTATCGTTGGTTCCGTTGGGGCTATTTTGGTGGGGGTGTTGTATGTGTATTGTGTATGTGTGTGTGTGTGTGTAAGCGTGCATGCGCTTTGAGATTGAGTCACTGTTGTGTGGTTTGTTGCCGTGGACTGACATTTGTGAGTGCTGCTGATTCTGTGCCGGCCACTTTGAAGGGTGTATGGAGGTGTTAGAGTGTGTGTGTGTGTGTGTGTATTTGTATGTGGTGAAGAGATTTAGCCACTACTGTGTGACTTTCACATTGCTGTTGTAATATGGAAAAGTTGTGATTCCAGTTTAGGTGTTCGTAAATTTACATGATGATGTGTAAATATAGTGGCCCTAGGTATCATAACGCTCCTTCAAAACCAATTGTATATTTTCAGAAATGTTCGGAAAAGGCTTTGTGTTTCTTTGTCACTAAAAAATATTATCTTTTGAAGATGAAAGGTTTTCATATTAAAGCTGTGTGTGTGTGTGTGTGAAGGGGATAATTTCAGTGAGGTTGAAGGCAGATAGCAACCCCTTCTTAACTCAAAATCAGTCTCCTTGTTACTTTAGAAAGGTGAGTGATAACTACCTCATATCTTCCTTGAATCAAATCATACACTTTATGTGTGTGTGTGTGTGTGTGTGTGTGCGCGCGTCTGGACGTGTGAATGCATATGTTATTGCGGTGTAGCTGTGTGGTGGTGTGAGACTGCAGACCAAGTCAAACAGAAGGAGGGAGAGAGATAGGAAAGGAGGGAGGATGAAGAAGGGGAACGGTAAAGAAAAGAAAATATAACCAGACAAGGAACGGTCAGAATGACACAGACTAGGGGAAAAAGCAGAATGAGAAAGAAACGAACAAAACAGGACAGATGCTCTAGTGAGTCGAAAGAGGAGAGAGATGTGGAGCAAGATAGAATGTGGCAGAATTAGAGATACTACAGCTATGTTCAGACAGGAAACTCAACTCTGATTTTTTTTGCATATCCAATACGTCAGACAAAAAAACCCCCACATGAAATCCTATCTTTTCAGATCAGATTCAAACCACATTTGTCGGTGGTTTGAAATGCGACTCAAATCACATCTCTGAAAATGCAACTCAGTCTGACCAGTCAGATTGGATTTCAAGTGTTTTATTTCCACGTCCCCCCCCATGTGACACATATTTGACGTCATACGTTGCGACAAGAACAGCAGAGCAGAGCAGACATGGAGATAAGCCAGCGAGAGAATAAGTGACTGGACAAATGAAGACGTTGATGCCTCCTCTCACTAATGTGAAAAACAAACCAGATTCGCCTGCTGTCTGAACACAGCATGTCATCGTTGTCACTCCAGTTTTGGTGATTTTCATGTTTTAACTTAAATTGAAGACTTACATGGTCGTCTATGGGCTAAGAAAGTTCTATGACCCTTGGGCTTATGAAATCCTTTCAAAACCCCATTGGATAAACTGAAAAATGGTCATGGTCATCAAGCTAAAAGCATGACTCTTAGTTCCTGAAATGCTGACATTTTGGAGATAGAAGGCTTTCACCTGATAACAGTGATATGAGAGAGAGAAAATGCGTGAGTTGTAGAAAGAAAAGCTAGAAAGAAAACAACAAGCAAGAAGGAAATAAAGAGAGAAAGATCAAATGTTAATTATACAATGAAGATGGAGAAAGAGGAAAATACATAGTAATAAATAATAATACAGTATATACCGAGCAGGAGAGAGAGAGAGAGAGAGAGTCCCTAAACCTCTGAAGTAAAGCTTGCTTGCTGCTTGAGACACACCAGAGAACAGCGGCTGCTGTTTTAGTACCATCCTCCCTTTCACCACAAACCTCTCAACCAGTGTTCTTTTGTGTGTGTGCGTGTGTGCGCGTGTGTGTGTGTGTGTGTGTGTGTGTGTGTGTGTGTGTATCCGTGCCTAAGGGCTGCTACAGGGGGTTCCGCCTCGGCATGAGGAAATGGAAGAGTATGGTCTCCATGGCTGAAGCCACAGGTGAACACACACACACACTCAAACTCCTAACCGATGACAATACAGTATCTCATGTGGTGAGGACTAAAATGTCCGGGCTGTGTGTTTTTCCCCTTTGCACTCAGTCAGATCCCTCTGGCAGTATACAGCCAGCAAAGCTTTTACTCACCATTTAGTAAACACAGATAAGGTGGATGGGGTGAACACACACACACACACACACACACTCACATAGTGTATGGTTATTGATCTTGTAGTGTTGTCAGAGTCATGATGGGTTATGAGGGATGTGGCTGCTGTACTGACCTGGCAGACCACCAGCCATCTATCACCTCAATAATCTCACTCACACACATACACACACACACACACACACACACACACACACACACACACAGAGAGAGATACAAACACCAGTACTTTCATTCTCATAAACACAGCACACACACGCACTTATTCACTCACAGTAATGTATACCCACACAGTCAAATTAGCACAGCACTCAGAAGCAGACACAATCGCACAAGCACACTCGTCCACAAACTGTCTCCTTTTCTTCTTCTTTTAACTTGTGCAAACACGTACGCACACACGTACACACACACACACACAGACACACACACTACATCTCACTGCCAGTCACACACCCATTCCGCTCAATTTGTTCTCTTCAAGCCAACTATCATTTTGAAAAATAAAGGCTCTTAAAAAAAGGGGGCAAGTTATCCGCAAAGTTCAGCCTACTTTAAGACAAATCTCTGCAGATAGAAACTTTTGTGTATATATATATATCTCCAAAACTTCTCCAATCCCCCTCACTCCCTCCCTCCCTCTGTCCCTCCCTCCAAACTCCCACTCCTCCCATCCCCACTGTGTTTAGGTGTAACTGATGCTACCGTCGCACTAATGGGGTTGTGGATGGAAGGAGGGAGAGAGAGGAAGAGATAAGAGGGGGGGGGGGGTTGGATGGATGAAGGAGGTAAGAAGCGACTGAGGCAGTAGATATGAAGAGATGGAGGGAGATGACAGGAGGGATGGAGGAAAGAGATGAGGAGGGATGCAGGGAGGTGCGAGTGGGATGGCACAGTGATGAATCAGAAGGGTAGTAGTCACCTGTAGTGACCCGGGGCCCTCTGTCAGCCCCGCATGCCCGGCCCTCACCGATCAATACCAAGAACATTTGTGCAAGTCCATCCATCCTGTCCAACTATTTTTCTTCCTTTGTCTCTTCGCATCTTCATCCAATTTCTGTCATCCTCCTCTTTCCTAGTTGTCTCACTATCTCAACAAAGGTCCATTCTACATTCATTCTATTTTCAACTATTGGAAAATAACCAAACAAAAACATGTCTAAGTTACTATGGAAATTAGACCAGTTTGTGTCAGGGTTTAACAGATGAATTGAAACTTATAGTTCAGGCTGAAGGCAATTTGAGGGCTGATGGGAGATTGAATCCCACTCATCAGGCCAAATTTGTCTCTGCATTGCCCTCATTATAAAAATTCACAATCACCCTGGACAGTGAAACTACAGCTCACAATATTTCTTGTTGAACAAATCATGTATTGTGTTTATAAATGTGTGTGCCTGTGTGTGATTGTGTGTGTGTTCCCTCATTAACAGTGGAAAATCTCATTTTCAATGACCTATCTTAGGGACAATATGTGTATAAAGAAAAAGAAAAAAATATATGTTTGAGCTGCTGTAAAAAAAATAAAGCAGGCAGGTTTTGGTTGGAAAACCTTCCACCATATTGAATATTTCTGCCTGGCTGAGGTTTGGTTTCATGGCTTCCTGTACCATCTCTACTGGGACTCTAGACAGGTGTGTGTGTGTGTGTGTGCATGTGTTTGTGGATCTGTGCAAGTGTGTGTGTGTGTGTGTGAGAGAGAGAGAGAGAGAGAGAGAGAGAGAGAGAGAGAGAGAGAGAGTGAGAGAGAGAGAGAGAGAGAGAGAGAGAGAGAGACAGAGAGAGAACAGCCCGCACAACTGGGGGATTGATTTGTGTGTCTGTTAAAAATCATGCCTCTGTGTGAAAAGTGTCTGCAAATCCATATCAAACCCTGCATATTATATTCCATGCTTAATGGTCAATGGATGTGCACTCATTAATTTTGGGTGCACATGTTGGAGTGTGGGTTTAAGTGTCCCTTGGTCTCATTAGCCACCTGTCACGATTAGTCTCAATCTCTTCCATGATTCCCTCTCTCTCTTTCTCTCTCTCTCTCTCTCTCTTCTCTCTCTATCTGTCTGTCTGTGTGTCTGTGCATAGCCTGTCCTCCCTCCCTCCCTCCCTTATTGCATGATGCATGCAAACAGACACACACACGCACACACACGCAAAACAACAGATCACACACACAAATTCTCCAGAGCTCCATGCCAACAGACCTGTAACCGTCGGCAACTGCTCTTGTTTACGCTGGAGATGAATGGGACAGATCGTTGCTCGTCTTGCCTAAAGAGTTCCCCCAACACCCAGACAGGTGGTGAGTGTGTGTGTGCATGTGTGTGTGTATGCGTGTGTTTGTGTGTGTATGTGTGTGTGTATTGGGGTGGGGGGTGGGGGAGAATGGAGAGAGAAAGTGTGTGTGTGTTTCAAAGATCCAGAAGCAGGTGGCACCATTTCTTCCTAGAATTTGTTTGTTTTCTTCCCCCTCCCTCCCTCCCTTCCTCACCCTCCCTTGTGCTCATTCTCTTCCTCTCTTCGTTCCTCTCTCCTCCTTTCTTCTTCCATCTCTGTCTCACTCCCTCCTACCCACCCTCAGAGGAGATCCAATTCATATTTGAAATCAAAAGTGAGGTATGCCACGCATATCGGTTTCCAATTTTGTAACTATTTTTGAACGAATGGTTTTGTGCTTCCACTAATTTCCTAATAGGAAGATGTATATGACTGCTCCATTTTAGCTAGATTAAGAATTAATAGTGTTAGTTAATAGATATTTTCCAAGAATCTGTAACTTGTACTTTACTTAATGGATGGTTTCCAACAGTTTGTGCTTTGCCGAATAACTGTGCTCATACATTTTCAAAGGAGCATTTTAGAAATACAAATTCTGCAAAATAAAACCCAACTTGTTCCTCATATTTCCTTTGATTTGAGCATTAGTGAACTGGAGCGTTATAGAATATGCCTACAAAGAAGACACTAAGCCCTTGCTGAGGAGTGTTGTTGAAGCTAGCAGTTTCACAATGGTTCTGTTCCAGGTGTCCTACGCAACCAAGTAGAGGACTGCGTTGGGATTGGGATCCGGCGGGTCCCATGGGACCCAACGCAAATCTCGCGGGAGTGGGCAGTTTTAACGTTGCTGTGGGCGGGAGCGGGCGGTCAAAAAATAAACTGCGGGTCCCAGGATTTAGCTAGCTAACCAGAAGGATGGAGACGGAGTCAACAAATGCAGTTGAAAACAAAATCAAAGCAGGTCATTACAATACCAAAGCAAGGCAAGTCTGACATTTGGACAAATTTCTCAGTTGTTACTGACAAAGATGCAAAGGAACTGGACTTTGTTAGTTGCGACTAGAGGACTGCATTGGAATTGGGATCCCGCGGGTACCGTGGGACCCAACGCAAATCTCGCAGGAGCGGGCGGTTTTAACTTTGCTGCGGGCGGGAGCGGGCGGTCAATATCACACACATTGCAGGAGCAGGCGGTAAAAACAGTCCCGCGCAGGGCTCTACTACCAAGGACTATCTTCATGGTTGAGTCCCATTAAAGGAAAAATCCACCCTAAAACACTATTGTTAAAAAACAGTTATTATTGATGTACCTTGCATTTCTGGGCCTATTTTCCGTCGATAACTGGCCAAACACGGACAACATGATGTCACACATGGGCAGAAATTACGGGGGAGACAGGGGGATCCGGACCCCCCCTTCCTGGGACAAACAGAGAGTTGTCCCCCTCAATATATCATTGTAAACATAACTATATCATTTGAAATAATATAATAATATGCATTGAAAGCACTTGCTAATTATAGACACAAAACAATGCATTTTTATGTTTTGAAAGATTGCGTCCCCCCCTCATATGCCTCACAGTGGTTTGGTCCACTGCCGGAACCCCCACACACATCAGCCCTCGGTACGAGTGTCTGTGGAGCAATCTCTGGAAGTGTGTCAGTGGCTGACCTCCAGTCAGTAGCTACTTTGCAAAGGTTAACTTAAAACAAAGGATGTGTCAGACATTTTTCTTTACTTCTACCACTCAATAGAATAAAACACATTTACAATTGTAACCAGACTACATTTTGTTCGCTCCATTACCTCGCGATTGAATCTTGTGTGTCAACGCAGCCGCCATATTGGTACGGGGCAGCCGCGTCTCCTAATGCATGTATGTCTATGGAGGCAGGAGGTCTATCCACAATTAACATAACTCGCTGAAATTTCGACCGATTTTCAAGCGGTTTGGTTTGTTACAAATGCCAGACGTGTATTTATGATACAGGATACTTGGTTAAATTAAAATGTGGGTTTTCATACCAAAATACTTTATCTTTTGCAGATATTCCTATAATATAATATTTAAGATTAACTTACCCTATGTAATTAGGTTCTAAGTATATTATTTTTTCTTACTGCATGTAAAATGGCTGCCACTATGTAATTTTTTTTTATAATTTTGGAAATAAATGAAGACTTAATTAATACAAAATATAATTACAACAAAAAACTAAACTAAAACTAAATCTAATTAATTAAAACATTTGAACATGCTGGTACAACCTTTAAGTTATTTACCATCAATCAATTATCCAGTATACTGTATATAGTAGTAATAAGGGTTTCCTCTATATACATTTAATACAACAGTACTTTTGGCGGCACCTTTGGTGTCTCCTTCAGAAATTGCTCTTGAGAATTTTTTTCTGTTTATTGTCCCCCCCCAACAGTGAAAAATGAAATATCCGCCCTTGATGTCACACTGAGAAATTTACACACAACTACAATGGATTCTGATTGCAGAAAAATGTTCAACTATGTCAGCCAGGGCCCATGATGCCTGTAGACCTCTGGCCCAGCCAAATAAAGACATGTTGTTCATGTTGTTCCATAGCACTACTGTGCATCCTGGTTTGTCTCATGGCTCCACCTTAAATAGGTCCAAGATATCGTGGTGGACAAACACAGAAACACACACAGGCACAAACAAATCAAGCAGACACAATGAGCGTATCTCTGCATTTCTGCTTCATGTGATAGATGCACTTTACTAAATGTCTGCTCTCAGCAAACACCAGGCCAAACTAATCAACAAAAGAAATTGTACTTTGAAACACTTATACTCCATTGATTGACATTTGAAACACCCTAGGAAGAAATCAATGGACATCTAGCCTTTCTTTGTAATTGTTTGACTCAAAACCCTGGAGACCGAAGTTACTTGTTGAAGCATAAGTCTTTTTCATTAATTTTTGCACTTGTTGATCTTTCGTCCAAGAGTTTCATAAGATACGCATATTGATAAAGCCTAGTTGTACAGGGGCATTTTTGAAGCAAAAGGTCATGAGCCAAAACAGGTTGTGTCGCTGTTTCAGGCGGCTACCCACATTCAAAGAGGACAAGTAAGTCTCAATAAGGCTGGCTCCCAAATCAATATGAAATTACTTCAGCTAAAGCAAAGACTAAGACTAACCTTGATCCACAAACCAGCAACACCAGTTGCTCCTCAATCCCTTTGAGGAGCAACTCCCACAACATATTACAAAGATAACAATACTGTCCCAATAACTAACTTAATAGACTGTATATAGAGCACATCCCTGGGGTAAAGGTGTACAGTATGTGTGTGTGCGTGTATGCATGCACGTGTGTGAGCGTGTGTGTATGCGACCTGGCAGGGGGAGAAAGCAGGTCACTTTCCTGGCTGTCAGTCCCTGTTTCCCTGTGTCTCTTCTATCCATGAAATATTTACACCAATTACAATGAGACCTCATCAACTATTTACCGTGCGCCTGCACACACCTCAGTGTTCTGTGACTTTCAATGGAAGAAGAATGAGCGAAGGAATATTGAGTCAGATTTTTCAAGAACATGAATAATGAAATGCTTTATATACTGCGATACAGTGCAGATTGAAACATCAGTGGTAAAACAATGTCAGAAAAGTGCTCCTATGGGATTTCATGCATGTGAATAAAGTATCCTTTGGGTAGGGGATGCAATTTACATATTATCAAAACAAGTGGATCAAGGCAACTTATCATAAATGAACAGATATGAACAGATACATCAATAGATAGACAAATAGATTGATTTGTATTGTTTTAATATAATTGTAGCCACTGAGCAACTTTTAACTTTTGAACAGCTTTCATTTTTTTTTTACCCAAGAATAATTTCTTTGAACCATATATTGTATTTTGATGATATATTTGCCTGTTAAGCTTGTTTGAGACTTTGATCTTCATAAAGACATGATATCAAAATAATGTTGATTAAATATAGAGGAAACAAGTTGTTCTACGAAGATGTGCCATTTCCAACTGTGCATTTAATGAATAGATAGAGGACAAGCAATTGTATGTAAGCTATTCGGATCTGACTACATTTAAATAGGAGGTTTGGCTTTGATTGCCTTCTTCCCTGCTGTCTTAGCTTGATTTTAATGGTGTTTAATGTTTGATTTAAGGTTGCAGTATTAACTGATCAGGAAAACAAAAGGGCACCAAATAAAAATATGTGTATTGCTTTGTTATTACATCCTTCAATTAACAGCAAGCATCCTCCTTGCTGAAGTGTCCTTGAGCAAGGCACTGAATCTGCATCAGCTCAAGAGGGGCTGATCTGAACCTGCACCCTGACTTCCATGTGAAAGGGAACAAGCAAAAAGATTATTTATCCTTTGGCAATCAATAAAGTATCATATTGTTATTATTACACAATATAAAATGAAGGAGAGGTTGAATTATAACAAGAAAAGGGGATTGACGAGAAGAAAAATATGACAGTATAGAGAAGACAAAGGGAGAGAAAGACAGACAGTCAATGGCTACATTTTTTAGGTGCCATTTGCAAGTCATTCTGTGGTTAGATTTAGGAAAAGACTCGAGACACTTAAGTAGTTTCCAACAGTTTCCAACAGTTTCCAACAGTTCTGTGCTCTTTCGCAGAGAGTCAGGGTGTTCTATGCTCCTTCTGGCTAAATGATACAAATTATTCGACAACTACAGCGGTGACTTTTTTTTTTAAGTTCCAATGAAAACCAGGCCGGAGGCAGAAAAAGACAGACAGATAAGGACTGAGGGGCACAAGAGGGGACGCGGGTAGAGAGAGAGAGAGAGAGAGAGGAGGGGGTTAGAAGTGAGAGAGAGAGAGAGAAAAAGGGGGATTTAGACGTGTGACAGACAGAGAAAGACTGGCAGCATCACAGAGAGAGAGAGAGAAAGAGAAAGAGAGAGCAGTAAAAGTGACAGCACAGTGGTATAGAGCAGTTAAGCGTGCAGGCTGCAGAGTAGAGCGAGGTGACACTGTTACTATGCACTCTTTGTCTCTATTTACTGTAATAGAGCTGACTGCAGTCTGCCTCCCATCTCAGCCACTCAGGCGTTATATAGATGCATGCGCGCACACACACACACACACACACACAAACACACAGAAAAATGTAAGAGTGTAAACACAATGCATAAAGGAATGCATGTACATAGGTGCAAAAAAGACAAAAGACTTAGGTATCGGCACACTCACACACACTCATCCAGACACCAATGTAAGCTCAGAACAACAGGCACACACACACACACACAAACAAACAAGCCATATAACCGCACACTCACACAAAAACACACGTACAACCTCAGACACATACACAATTGCTCTGCCTCTCTCACTCATACATGCAGAAACACACACACACACACACACACACACACATGCAGCTGCACCCGAGCCAGGCAGTGAGCTGTTGTACGTGTCCGTCTGAAGCGGTGAACGTTTATGACAGATGGGAGACACTTTGAAGAGCCGTCGGCCATTACACTTCCCAAAGGAGCCACTACCTGGAACGACAAATCACTCCTCTGTTCATCTCTCCTCCTCCCTTCCTCCTTCCTTCTCCACAGGCCTCTGCCACAGCAGGGGAGAGATTTAACACGATGCACCGCTGTAAATGACAAAACCGTCAGGCGCACGAGAAAAAAAAAGACAGAGAAAGGGAGGACGGGGGAGAGGGAGGTGTGGGAGGGAATTAGATATAGAGGTAGGGACATTGACACAGAGAGAGGAAGAGGCAAAGACAGAGAAAGAGAGATTGAGACAAAAGCAGAGTGCAAGGGAGGGAAAGACATCTATCCCAAGATATACAGGTATGCCCAATCCATTAAGCAGAAAGACTGGGCACACCGTTTGGTAAACCGGCATGGAGTAACACAGGCAGACAGAGGTGTAAGGGAACCAATGAATAAAGGAGGAAGAGAGATGGGGAGAGAGAGAAAAATAGGCCGAGACAAGAGAGACAGGATACAGTATTAGAATGCTACAAGTACTTTCCCCTTGTCTGGTCCTAACCAGACTCTTTGACAATTTGACCCAAGGAGTCTGGGGACTTCTTTGATGTTGCCTCCAGCAATAGTGTCACTATTGAGGACGCGGGTGTTGTTGTGACTGGAGTATTTTCTTTTTGATTTGTCTTTTCATGTAGTGATTCGAGCCCCCAGAACTCCTCCGAGTATTTATCAGCTAACAGAACAACACTGCTCACTAGTGGTGGGAAGACCGATTCTTTAACTCAATGATTTTGGGTTGAATGACGGTCGTGAATTGATTCAGAACTGGTTCATTTGATTCACTTCACACCAGGAACAATGTCATCACAAAAAAATAAAACAATTACCCTACATAAAACAATTACATTGAAAATAACCTTATAAGCACAAGTCAAATAGCTGATAGTCTAATATTAGAGGTTAACTGAACCTAGGCTGACTTACGTTGTTTTGCAGTAACGTTTAAGTCCAATCTCAAACAATGATACATTTCGAAGACTCTTTCTACCTCCATGAATTTGGAGTAATTTACAGCTGTGCAAACTCAACACATTGACCAAATAGTGTCTTGTTATTCTGTCATTCTGTTTCATGTAAAAACCTGAAAGGGGTTAAACGCTCCCTGACCAATATACAGAACTGATTTTATTAAGTGAACCGCTGAACGAACAAATCACTGTTTTGTCATGGATCAGCCAATAGCAACCAAGATCAGCCAATAGCAGATTGCAATTGCAATTGCATACTTTTAACCAGTAGCTGTCAGTCCAACCTGAAAAGTAGTCTCTGTGTTTGGTTTCCCTTTAATGAGGCTGCCTGTCTTCGTTTGAGTGAAAAATCTGGCAAACAATAAAACTTAACGCTCAAAAGGTTGGCCACATTCTGATTACAGCACATTGCTCAGCTGCTTCTTAGGTTTCTAGACCGTCACCTTCAGCTGAATAGAAGGTCTAGCTTGCTCGACTTCAGTAGCTTTCTCCAGGTTACCTTGGTGATTATGATGGGAGTTGGGACTGCATTAGGATCCATTAACTTTAACTTTAACTTTAACTGATGGATTAGACTAGAGACTAGAGTATGTTAGGTTAAAGTGAGGTAAGGGAAGGGAAGGGACAATTTACAGGACTCATCTGGGAGAGAGTTGTGTCATTTTTGAAGGCATGTCTGTGAAAGATGATATCTTCCAGAACAGACAGAGAAATTTTGTAAACTGTACAACAAATGGATCTTAGGCTATGGCTGGTGAGTCCCCACATGACAAGAGCAGTGATGTTTCTAAAATAAAAAAATAAAGAAAATAAAAGCAAACATCTTGTGCCTATGTGTTCAACTGTGCTAAACACAGTTTAAAACACAGTTCCAGTTCTAAAATGAAGTCCCACGGCTAAGAGGATTCCCAATCTACTTCTGATTTGATTTAATGGTGTGTGTGGATGGGTTTCATCAGAGATGATCAAAGATGATGAAAATCTCCTCTTCAGTAGGCCTTTTTTTTGGCACTTCTTCTTTGAAAAAGGGCCAAATTTAGGATTAGTGGCTAGAATTAGGATAGTGTATGGGTTAGCGATAGGTATCGAATGCCCTCACAAGTCAAGTAAGACTTAAAGAGTTTGTGTGCGTGTGAGTGTGCTGATGTGAGAGCATGCGACAGAGAGAAAGCAATGGTGGAGAGGTGAAGATGGCCAAAGTGACAGAGACAGATAGAGATTTCAAAAGGCTCCTGTTTCTTATCAGCAAAGGTCACTCAAGCAATTACGTGACACATTGATTTATATCCTCCGAGGCAAACACTCTCACAAGAGCATGCACAACACAAACACACACACACACACACACGCACACACACACATACACACACACACACACACGCACACACACATATAGAGCCAGTATCTATCTGCTGCCCCTCTAATGATTATTGTTCTCTATTGAAGTCTTGTGGCTGAGATCATTAAGGTCTGGGCCATTGGGATGGGGCTGTTTTTAGCCTCTCTACCACACTCCCTGCCATATCCTGCCAAGCCAGTCCATCCATTACATAAACCATCCATCAGTCATTCCTCACAGCCAGCAGCTGTCCTCTGCCCCTTTGTTTACTGACAGTGTGTGTGTGTGTGTGTGTGTGTGTGTGTAAGAGACAGAGAGGGAGAGAGAAATAAAGTGTTTGTATCTGTCTCTCCATCTTTCACCTCTCTCTCTCTCTCTCTCTCTCTCTCTCTCGATCGATGATATCTCTCGATGTGATATAGTGTGTGTGTGCACACGTGTGTGTGGTGTGTACAATAATGATAACAAATGTTTAAGGGTACATGAGTGAAGGTTCATGAATCTCTTGTACACTAGATGAATTGGATTAAAAAGGAATTTTAACTCATATTAGAATTGTATTGGAATGCATTAGTCTCGCTAATCAGCTAAAGGGAACACAGATTCAAAGCCTTGGATGCCCTCAGTCATATCAGTTTCATGCCTTATGTTGCCATCAGGTATATTATTTATTTACATAGAATGTTAAACAATTACATATATTATTAATATACATTGCTTCCATGCTCTCCAACATTTTTCCTCAAGACACAAAACTTAAAACGTCACATCTCAGTAATCCAGGTATCATAAAAAATTCCAACCGTGCAGGAATTTTCTGTGATGCTAATGCTATCGTGATCACTATCGCTTGATTGCTCTCTCTACCTTCATGTACTATGTAAATGTAAAAAGTTCAGGCATGTTCGCTGGGGGTTGTTGAAAGGCATTCTGGGAAATGGAGGAAATCCCTATCTGCAGTGAAAGTAGATAAGGCCGGTTGAGGGAAAGTGTGCACACCAAAAATGTAAATTACAACACACAGAATAACTCCTGGAACATACTGAACATCGTAGACTGGTGATGTCCGGGGTATTATTTCTTTTTTTACAACATTCTTATCCCATTTCAATTCAAAATAGATGTCAATGTTCCTCTAACTTCCTTTTACAAAGCAAATGTAAAACAATCATACTGCTCCAAATCCAAGGGTTTCTCTCAGAGATTGTATCAAGAGTCAAGAGCTTTTTCAATCAGTTTCAGAGAGAAAAAGTTCTATAATCCTCCATTGTTTTGTAAATATGTGGTTTGAGCGCCAGGCTTTTAATTAAACTATAGATTATCTCTGTCTCCTTTACTTTCTTTAATTCTCTTTCTCTGCCATCTGAGAAGATTCAAAAATATAATTTATGGAAAAGTATCAAATGCAAGTATGCAAATATGACTAATCTGCATATTTCTATATGCAGAAGTGTATTTGTGTGTTTTTCTGTGAGTGAGAGACACACAAAGAGAAGACAAGGAAAAGAGAGGGAGAGGGAAGTGGTGGGTGGTTATGTTGATTGACAGAAATCCCATTGGTTTTTTGACACAGCAGCTTGCTAGCATGTTCTCACTTGTTGTCTTGGTACCACTGTGATTGGCAAATGCCAACAGACATACAGACAGACAGACACACACACAGACATACACACAGGCAGACAGACATTCACAAATTCAGAATCCAGTTGAGATAGAGAGAGATGGGAAGGAAGAGTGTTTTGTTTGTGTGTGTGTGTGTGTGTGTGTATGTGTGCGTGTGTGCGTGTGAAAGAGAGAATGAACAAAAGAAAAGAGACAGATAAGAAATGAAAAAGTGATGACGTCCATACCACCGCCAAACAAAGAGACAGACATTGCTACACAAACAATATTATTCTTCTCCCTCTACTGAGACAGTGTGCCAGCTCTATCAGTGATACCTTCATGTCTTCCTTCTTATTACTGGCTGACCAGCTCCAAATTAGCCTGACACTCATCCTGAATTTACATTCTGTTCCAATTCATTATTCAGTCTCCAAGTGACATCCCTTACGTATAGTTTTTTAAATAAGTTCAAAAATAGAGGGCAAGTTTACTTTTGAATATAATAAATTGGATCCTCCCTGACAAACCAGAGACTCTTAGCCACTGAAAAGCTAAAAGTACTGTTTTATTAAGCTTGCCGAGATAGTGGTGAGTGTCTAGATTTAAGTCCACAAATTTAATTAGTTTATGTTGACCTGGTCATCGGCGATCAACAGCCAATCCGATTTTCGTGCTACCTTCTTCCCCTACTGAAGCTTCCCAGTTCTCTACAACATTTCTTTTAAAGACTACACAAATAAATGTCTACAAAAACAATGCTTGGAGAACAGTTGCATCCATCGTTGCGGTTGATGGTAAGTAATTTCATTGAGTATTTTGGCAATACCACAGCAGCAAAACTACGTCATTTTCCGATTCAAAACTTTGCACAGTAGCTGCATTGCCCATGCCAGGTCACAACAGAGTGACCCATCAACCCCATAAAAATAAGCCAGCTAAAAGAGCAGCATCAAAACCAGTGGACTCAGTAACTGGGCCACTCAAAGACTGTAACCCAGCAACAAGTTACTGCTGTTATAGATAATGTTTTGCCTGCCAGGCTAATGAATTGGTGTTAAAAGTACATATCCACAAATAAACATGTTCCACTCAGTTTCTCGCGACTGATATTGTTTTTTTCTATGGCTTTGCATTCTGGTGATGCAGCTTGTTAATAATACATGTCAAAAACATGAGTTTGGTTCAGTAATTTGCATCCTCAAAGTAACTTTTACTTCACTAAATGGACATTGTTGCACGAACTGCGTCAAGCCAGCTAGTGATGACTGGAATACTGGAAGTTAGGCTGTTTGGCCTCCAGGTTTTGAACCCTAGAGTACAGATTGTTAGACTGTGGGCATGTGATACAAAAACAACAAAATAGCTTGAAGAAGAAATCTTTTAATTATTCATGATGGGCAAGCATGGTTAGCTTGTATGCAGAGGATACATTTCATGTTTGTATCCAGTTCATGTAAATTAAGTTTGCAACATAACTAGGACATGTTAGGGTGATCAGAAGGAGAGAATGACTGTCTATGCTATCTGCAACACTGTACAGACACTGTTGGCTTTTGGCAATCTATTTATTTATTTTCTCCTTGACTTCATCGCTGTAATTTAATATTGTTGGCCTACTAGTTTTTACTTTGAAAGACTCCATCAAATTAAGGTTTCCATTTGCTTGAAATAAAGCCTTCATACCTTTGTTTTGCTTTAACCATAACAACAAATACAAAAAAACAAAAAAACAATGTACATAACATCCACACGGCTAATGGAAAAATAATATTGCCTTATTTACCCATACGCTCCCAGATGGCGAGCTTGTAACTAACACTCGACTGGTTTTCACCTGTTAATATGGGTTTGCCAAACATTGTTTCTGAAAGGATGCTGATTGGTAGGAGATGAAAGCCATTCATCTTGGAGCCTTCAGGGACTTTCAGACAGAGCACACTGACTTCATTCATGCAGATAAAATTTACAAGACTGAGTTTGAGCCTTGTTCAAATAATTACGATCTGCATGCATGCGGTGTGTCTCCATCAAATGTGTTGGCTTGTCTCTGAAGTTTATATGACAATTTATTTGTTGTAAACAGTCCTGAATTGGCAGCATCCACAGAAACAATTTTCAATCTGACCTATTACCTGAGTTGTCAGCAAAGCCAGACAACAATTTGATATAACGATTCCAATAATTGGCATGACTTGTGTGGGCCTGGCACATCATTTGAGGTCTTCAGACCTCAGAGTCAAATGCTACATTCAAAACATATGGATGTAATTCTAAATAAAGTTTACAATTTAAGGAAAACATGTTCATACCATCTTCCAACTAATTTTTACGTGTTGGTTCCCTCTGTGAGAATTTGGCCATCTCAAAAATAGCAGTCACACAACTTCATTTTACAACTGGATATCCTTCAAAGTTGCATTTCATCATTTGAAAATGAAATACATGCAGATAAGCCATGAAACATTAAGCATGAGTCATTCAGTCGGGAACATTGAAGTGCTGGACAAGTTTGAAATCGCCTCTCAAGTAGCCGTTCCAAAATGCCAAATCCAAACCATGTCATCCTGTACCATTTGCTCCATATGGCGCTACGGAGCATAAGTACCTCCTCCCTGATCCAATCTAGCCAATATAGGCTAGATTCCTCTGCGGCCCTCCCAAGGGCCAGAGTGTGTGTACTCACCAGGAGGCACAGTAAATCTACTGTGCCACCAAGCCAAAACTAGCCCTCTGGATGAATATGCACATGCACACACACATACACACACACACATGCAAACACACATTTGTGCAAACACACACATTCCTTGCCTCTTGCCAATCTTACCCCCTGCTCCACTTGCAGGAGAGGGAAAATATTGCCAAATGGTTTATTATGTATTGGAGGTAGTGAGTGTGTGTGCCTGGGTGTGTTCGTGTGTCTGTGTGCGTGCACGCGCCAACCAAATGGTTTATTAAACGTTGCTGTCTCCTGCAGTGAGCCCTGGTTTCCCAAGGCTTCTGTTCTCCTTGGCACTCCGCACACAGCTAGCACACACTGGAGACTTTAGCAAACACACACACATGCAGCCAGCTTACATCTGATACCACATGAACACACATACAAACACACTGCATGCACACATTTGAGACTGAGGATAAGTAAATGCACACACACGCCCGTGCTTACGTGCGTACACACAGAATCACCCGGAAATACACATAAGTGACTGAGACATTTGAAATAGCAAAGATCAACAAAAATGTGCGTTCTATACACACACACACACACACACACACACACACACACACACACACATTACAATAACACACAACTACAAGCAGCGATGCACAAGCACAGACCCAATAACATATATATATATCTCTCTTTGTTCATTCTGTCTCTCTCTCACACCCACAAACAACACACATCCTAAAATACTGACACATGCAGTCACTCACCCCACGCCCACACACACACACGCACACACACACTCACACACACACTGTCACTTCAGATGACAGTGACTATATTTCATGTGACATAATTACCTGAGGCAGTCTTAACAATTACTGAGCCTTTGAATGGATTTAATTGACTTGTGGAGAGGGCACTTCACTTTCAACTGATTCATTAGTCAAAAACAATGGACAACTAATTGAATTTAAGCTCCAAATGCAAATTGGAGAAAAAGCAATAAGTGTCCACACTCAGACACATGCACGTGCACACACACACACACACACACACACACACACACACACACAAACACACAAGTAGTTGCATAGACACAGACAACTGTCAGACTAATATTAGTGGGAAAGTTCCCCACATAGAAACTTTTCATTTCTGTATTTTACATCACTTCCATGTATATATTTGTTTCCTCTAGATTGCAATACACTTGCAATACAGTTAGTATCTGTCAAGGTGTGGAGCTACATTTAAAAGAAGGACCCTTCATCTTAGTCCTCTACAACATATTAAAATATTAAAACATGTGATAAGCTCATAACAATGATGCTGGCTTTAAGATAGCCATCTTTGAGAGGAAGCAATTACAGTGAATATGAATGGACTGCTGAAAGCCTACATTTCATAAATTGAGGTTAATGAAGGTGGAAAACAGGATCATGTTGTGTTGAAAATATGCTTTTCCTTCTAATGCAGCTTAAGTAGAATTTTGATAATTCTCTTCTATCAGAGTACTATTTCTGCCAGTGTATTTCACTAGTGCTCCTCAGGGTTTTGCCCTCTGTGGGAGTAAATGAAAACAAGCATGCATAATGAATAGCCATGCAGAGAGTACTTAGGCTAGAATCCCCAAGCCCTTTAAATAGAGCAGTGGTTCTCAACCTTTTAGGCTCTTGACCCCTTAAAAAAGTGACAATACATTCACATGGAAAAAGCAAAAATTCAAGATAAATCGGACAAAAATAGAAATGATAGTAAATTTGTATAGTAGAATTATGTTTTTTTCCATACATCATCTTGTGACCCCCAAAATGATCTCATGACCCCCTTGGGGGTCCCGACCCCCCAGGTTGAAAACCACTGAAATAGACCACCAAATCAGTAGGGGTGAAATGATCAGGATGCACCAGCAGCAAATAGATGTATGAAATCAGTGCATGAAGAGCTTGATTTTGTCTGATTGGATCAATTCTTTTGAAATGAGCCATTGCGGGTCATGTTTGTTTTAACTGCTCAGCTGCTGTATGTCACTCTGCTTGATGAATAAACTGACACCAACTGCCAGTGTTTGCATTTAAGCTATTTACAAACCACTTAGAAATTATGCTCAAGTGGACTACAATTAGGGTAAATGTTTGACTGAATCCCTTTTGGGACTTTTGGGCTACCCAGAACCAACTTTGGCTATAATGTCAGACTGACTGCATTATTAGCTAGTAAGTGTGCTGTTTTCTAAGAGCAGTGAGTGCTTTGGTGGAATTAGTGTGTAAAAGCAGTGCTCTAGAGCAGTGGTTCTCAATGTGGTCCCCTGGTGGTCCGGGTACCACCAGGGGTCCTTGAGGGGTTCCAGGGGGTCCCCAGCAAACTGATGAATTGTTGAACTTCAGCATTATTTAATTTACAAGAAGTTAAGACAATTAGAGAATGTAGAAGAATGACTGTTTTGATCATAGTTTCTCTGTTATCTCTCTACCTACAACACAGATAGTCATGGAATTCTGGACAAAATCATATCTAGCAATACCATTTTTCTCAGATTTGGGTCCGAGAGACAAAATCTCATCAAATGGGGGTCGGTGGCTCTAATGTGGACAAAATTAGGGTCCTTGATATGAAAAAGGTTGAGAATCACTGCTCTAGAGGAAGCTATTAGTCTCTCTGTCTCTCTGGGTTATGCTTAGAGTGAAATATCTCAAGAGGTATTTCGCTTATCCCTCAGGGACAGGTGAAAATTACATTCTGTTCTTTTAACCACTTATGATAGTTCTGTTCATCCAGGATATTGTGCTCCAAAATGACAACATACTAGACGATACAAAAAGCAGGGTTATTTGTTTGAAAGTGAATAAATTTGACGCAGCAGATTTTTGTGTTTGTCTCTTACAAAACTGTACTTGACTGTGCAATTCAATATGGTTACTCATACATCATGTACCATGAGTTTATTTTACCTTTACGTGACAGTATGTCTCTGCACCACTGTCACCAACATTGGTGAATGATAAATTATGATTGATGATTCTGCCCAGTAAATTTATTCAGATTCTGATTGTGGTACACATGCAGCAAGTGCAATACTGTACAGTACAATGCAGTATATGCACAGAATCATACGAGTGTGGATGTGCATATCAGAGGTGGGGGACTCGAGTCACATGACTTGACTCGAGTCAGACTCGAGTCGCAAATTTGAGGACTTGAGACTTGCTTGACTAACATTGATAAAAGACTCAACTTGACTTTGACTTGGTATTTATGACTTGAGACTTGACTTAGACTTGAGACAGATGACTCGAAAGGACTTGACTTTTTTTTGTATTAAATATTTACTCGTTCATTTAGGAGGCTTGTTATTGATTGCCACAAAATGTCAGATATCAGTAAGATTAATAAGATGTAAGCAGGCTGCAACAGTTTTCGTTAATGTTGAAAATAAAACTCAACTTTTCATGACCACTGTCTTTTAACTGATTTAAATGTGGAAACCGGGGTAGATCATCAGAATTTCGTATGACTTGACTTGTGACTTGCTTGACCTGAGCAATGACTTGACTTATAGCAGGGACTCGACTTGACTTGCTTGATTCTCACCACAGTAACTTGGGACTTGCTTGGGACTTGAAGGTTAAGACTTGAGACTTGCTTGTGACTTGCACATGTGTGACTTACTCCCACCTCTGGTGCATATACACATACATGCAAACCTTATACATTATGCATACCAGGATTGTGCCACATATACAGTATATCCAATAAAGAAGGAACATTCCCGATAAGATGACCACCCAGCTAATCTGTGTGAACACAATTGATTTTTCTGCAAATATGGCATACACTGCTTTGTGTCTCCTCATTTGCCATTCTACTCTCTTCCAGTTAATTTCTACAGCAGGTCCAAGAAACACATCAAATCTGTCCATGGAATTGGATTCTAAGTTCAATTTGCTCTGTAGAATTACTGTTTGCCGTCTCAGTTTGGTGGGATTTGCCCCCACCCCCCATCTCCACCCCCCCTCCCTCTCCCTCTCCCTCGATTGTGCTGTAATAGAGTTGTCCGAGAGGCGAGTGGGGTTTGGTGGTAAAGTCCTAGGTACACACTGTACTACTATCTGTGCTAAACTTGAGCCCAGGGGAGAATGCAAGGTACATACGGAATCTGTGGTAATCCTTTAGAATATTTTTTCATTTCACATTGATTTTTTTTTTCATTATGGTTTAGCCATTATAGTTATATATGCTATACACACACTTGACTTTTAGAGTGTTGGCCATTTCAGTGTGTCAGTGCCATTCAGGGTGTTGTTATCAGTATGTAGCCACTTCAGTTCTAACCTCTAGAGAATGCGCTTGACTGAACTCTCTTGATCAAGAGCTCTGGATAGACTGTGGGCCTCTTTACACCTTGCATTAACATGCGTCTCATATCCAGATTGTATCTAGATATGATTTAACCTGATTACATTTACACCTGGTATTAACATGTGTCTCCAGTGTCCACATTGAGATCCGATTGAGATCTGATCACTCTGTCCAGCTCAAACAACCGAACGTCACATCCTCCTCTCGTTTGCGTGGGTCCAAAAAAAAAAAAAAAAGATGATACCCATCCGTGAAGCCGCGCTATTATTGTATGGACTAGGCTAGGGGGTCTGTGGAGGGTCTGCACCGAGCTCCGCGCTCCTCTCAAAAAATGAAACTCTGCGGAGGCCTCCGCAAACGCCGCAATCAGTTCAGAGGCTATGATTGGTTAATGGTTGCTATGTTAGTTGGTTACCAGGGAAGTAAGTGTAATCGAATGGCAGCCAAGTGACAGCTGACAACCGGCAAAAATGGACAATAGGAGGAGATTCTGCGCTCTCCGTGAACACCGCGCTGCTACCGCATTTACCATGAAATGCTGTGGCTCTGCGGAGAAAACGGTCCTGCCGTGAACATCGCGAACACCGGGCGCAGAAACCATAAATTTGCCTGCTTGCTTTTGGAGGCGGGGGAAGAAGCTGTCTTCAACAACTGGAATGCCGAAGACGAAAGTCGGCGCGATTACGTATTTCCGCCCACGTAGTTGTTGTATGTGGATTGAAAACGCAATTGCATTTACACTTGTGTTCAATGTGGTCACAATGCATCCCTGACCACCTCCGGAGGTGGTTTGGCTGATCGGATCACAATCAGTCCTCAATGCGTCTTGGGTGCATTTACACCTGTACTTTCATGTGGTCAAGCACCATCCGATTGCAATCCGATCACCCAAAATGCATGTTAATGCAAGGTGTAAAGAGGGCCTGTGATAGATGTTGAAAAGGTAGGATGAACCTTTCATGTGTGTCTACGCATTTGTCAGAGGGCTAAAGATGTGTATATCTGCATGAGCTTGTGTGTTCGTATGTGTGTGTATGTGAAAGTAGTGTCAGTATGTGTGCTATGAGGAGGAATAATTGATATTACATGATTAACTGATGTAATTGGTGTGCCTGTCATTGTTGATTGCTGCACCAGGAGAAAGCTAAGCCTGATTGGCCTCCCTGTGCTCACACAGCGAACAACATCCTCCCGCTCTGTATGCGTGTGTGTGTGTGTGTGTGCGTGTATGTGTGTGTGTGCGTGTGTGTGTGTGTGTGTGTGTGCACGGGTCTGCAAGCACCAATATCCAATAACTTTATAGTAATATATATTCAGATGTGATGTGAATTATGAGAGGGAAATAAATCATATTTGATATATCCATCATAGCTGGGAATTGACTAAATAAGGGCGAGGAAAGGCAGTGTGTTGCATGGATGAGCTTTTTTTTTTTTTTTTCATTTGATTTCCCCCCCAGTAATTCTCATTGCTCTATTTCTTTATGGACATTTCACTGATGGCTCCAGCCATCGTGGGTCCATGCATCAAATAAGGGATCCACTTTTCAATAAAGCCAAATCAATGTTCGCTTGGGTATGAATTCAGAGAGAGTGAGTTTATTGAAAAGCATTGGCGCATACAATAAAGTTCTTACGCATAATGCAAAATAAAATGGGTGAATAGAGAAATAAAATGGACAAAAGCTGTTTGAGGAATTATTTGGAGGCCCAAACTTTCCTCTTTGGGAACTTTTATACTCTGAGAATTGAAGGAGATTAAATTCATCAAAATAAAACTCCATCAAATAAAGGCTAGGTACATCTTGACTTTCGAATTATGCACTGCAATACACTGGAATGCAATGAATCATCAACATTAAGCACAGAGACATTTTCCAAGGCTTATGAAAGCAGTGCTACTGAACTGGTGTGTTTATGGCTCAGATTTGTTTACATGCTCGTGCACGTGTATGTGTGTGTGTGTGTGTGTCTCAGTTTTTGTTGTATTTAGTGTGAAATTGTCTAATCCTCCAAGGCTGATGAAGGCATAGCGTGGCCCACTGCGGCCCATTAGAAAAGGTTAATGTGCAGTGAACCTCTTGAAATGCATTAGAATGCTGCCATGAATATTTATACAAAAAAAAAAAAAAGAAAAAATACAAAACACTCTGTACAAAGGGCTCCAAAGTCCAATCATTGCAACACCAATAAAACACTGTGTTAGAGCTTATTTGTGAAGAGTCATAGTCTTCACGTTCACAATGAAGACAAAGTGGATTTTGGTGCTGGAAGAAAATTGGCTTGTTATAGGAAAAGGGGGGGGGGGAGTGAGAGAGAGTGATAGAGTGGAAAAGAGAGGTGAGAGACAGGGAAACTGACTTATTAATTGATCTGTCTTTGCTTTGAGCTAGTTTGATATTAGAATACTTTGGTGACCTCACTGAATTACAGAAAATAATTGAAAACCAGTGTGGGATTCTTTGAGAGTTGAAATTTTGCCCTCTGGCATTGTGTGAACCAGGAGTCATGGAGTTAATGTGACAGCTGCTGGTCCCTTGCATAGATAGAGTGGGCTGTGGAGTCATGTGAGCTTGTGACATTAATTAAATGGAAAAAAGTCTTAGAAAGTGAGCAAGTGGGAAGGAGTTGCAGTGTGTGACAAGTTGAATAATGTGTGTGTGTGTGTGTGTATGCATGCATGTCAGATTAGATTTGTGTGTGTATCGCTGGGAGTGAATATGTGTGTACATTAATTAAAGGATGAGTCTCAAACTTTTAGCAAGTGAGCAAAGTGTATGACAAATGGCATAAAGTGTGTGTGTGTGTGTGTGTGTGCATGCCTTCAAACTGACTTCAAACCAATTCTAAGATAAGTGTGGATTGGAGTTTTTTTTTTTTTATTTATTTTTTTTTTTTAACCAAAATTCATCATGTCTGCAATAAAATGTTTTTCATATTCATTACCATTAAGAAAACAAGTACAGATCCTGTACAGGCCCACGGCACGTGTGTTTAATTCCACTAGCTGCGGCCAAACTGATCCGTCGGAAAACGGATAGATTTCTGTCCATCGGGCTGTTTTGGAATGTCAACATGGCGAGAGGCAGAAATACAGCAGCCTAGCTTTGCTCATAACGGTGCTACTTCATAGAAACAAGTTAAATTCACTCTAACACATTGTTTTATGAGTCATATTGGGTTGAAAATAGGAAAGAATGTCTAGTTTTTTCTTTTTCTACATTTTCACAACACAACCTGTCAGCTCCGAGGCTCAGAGTAAACTGTCTGTGCTTGATTGTGCGTTTGTTTAATGTCGCCCGGCAGTGGAGTTTTCCGTTTTTAAGCACCGTGATTGGCCCGAAGGTCCAAACACCGCCCAGCCGGAAACTCTGGTCATAAAACGAATCAGGTAAAAAAACAGGTACAACCACAGGTACTGCTCTGTATTTATTTTTTCAGAACCGTAGCATGCGTTACGTCATCAAATTAACTTCCGGAACGGGATATCGGTGCATTCCGGCCCAATGATAGCCTGGATTTGTTTCCTGTTTATATCTTTAGCAACTGAAGTTAGTCCGTCCAAAGGGAGGTGAAGAAGAATTGAATGAACAACAACCAGGAGAGAATGTAGAACAGACTACAGGGGGGCAGTGTGAAGGAGGTGTGGAGAGGGATGAGACAGCTCACTGGCTCTCAGCATCCAGGCCAAGCACATGATTAAGACCTTCGACAGGCTGGTCCTGCAGCACCTTAGAGCCCCGCTGATGACTCCATGGACCCACTTCAGTTTGCATACTAGGCCCACTTAGGGGCGGGCGATGCCATCATATACCTGAACCACAGGGCTTTTACCTCGCAGAGAAGCATGATGAGAATAATGAGACATGGTGAGAATATGTTCTTTGATTTGCTTTCAACACCATCCTCCTCCATGGGGAGAACTCTGAGTGATGCATCACTGTAAGCATGTCATTTTGCACCCTGCAATAATGCTGTAATCCATACTTTTCTTTTCATATATTCTACCTAACATGTTCCAGTGTTGAAATTGTCAGATGTGAAACTTTATGACCTCAGTTGTTATATTATTTATATTCTACCTTTCTTTGCTGTAGGCTATCTTTTTACTATTTGCTACTGCAACAACACAATTTCACCATGGAAAATAGGGAAGGTGAACATGGTAAAGTTTCATCTTATCTAATCTAAAGTATAATTTAAATAGACGCTGTAGAATAATAGAAGCCCAATCCTGCTGTGTGTCACCGCCGCAGACACGGACAATCTGAGCTGTGACCTCTAGATATCCTACAGTGTGAAACATACACTACAAAGTTATTTTTGAAATAACTAAAATTCTAAACTTTCTGTCAACAAAGTGTGCAAAAAGACTAGTGGGTGTGGCATGGGAGATGAAAAGCCGTTTTTGAACATGTGAGTGTATGTACGCCTTCATATGTGTTGTTTGCTTGTGCATTAGTCAGAGGGCTGAAGATGAATTCAGTGTAAGGTCTCGTGTGTATGTTTGCATGTATGTCTGTGTGTGTGCACTGCAGAAAGTCTGTATGTTTGTCTACTCCACCATTCTGTGTATATGCCGCCTGTTTGATCCAGCAGGTCCTCTGTCTGCCCACTATCTGGGGTGTTTGGTATGGTGTCAAAATGCAAAAAAAAAAACACTCTGACAACACATTACCTGAAAAAAGTATCAAAGCCTGACTGACTGACTGAAAGAACTGGATTGTAATATTCACTGGTTGCTCGACATCACACAGGGTCTTAAATTGCTAATTTGTTATGCTATTAGTTTATATGACATTAAATATTTACATAAAACTGGGATTTAATGTTCATGAGTAATGAAACTACTTTGTAAATAGAAGTCACATCTAATAACGCTGGACCTTAGTTGGAGAGAGTATGATACTATAATACTATACTGTCCTGATGGGATAAAATTGTTCAATAGTACAAATTCTCCCAGTAAAGTAAAATCATTTGTTTCAAGCCACAATGGAAAGCCATATCTGATACCATATGAGAGGAGCGGGGCTTCATACTGTCCTTCATACTGGGCTAATTCTCTTGTTCCATTTGAACAATGCCCTCTGTTTTGGCTTGATTGAAATCTACTCCAGGCTTGGCAGTTTCAGACTGAATAATGAAGCGAAGAGAAATGCTTATTCAGGATCAGTGTCAGGCAAACTGTAAATATGTAATTCATATAAATAGACATGCAGATGGCCCTTCTCCCAAAACCATCGCTTCACTATCCCATTAGGATGGAGAAAGGGAAAAAGAGAAAGCCAAAAAAAAGGGACAACAAATGACAGTGGTTCCCTGCCAGTTTATCCAAGTGCACAGCTTATCTCAGAGCTAAATTTATCGATACTCATTGTGAACCAGAACAGTTCAGCCCTTCTTTTGGGACTCTTCTTGTTTTTTCAGGCTTGTTAGGTGTGTGGAAATGGACTTGCTTAGCACAACATGTTAGAATAAAGAACAATTTTCATGAACGCAAGTCATCATCCTTCCCTGAAAGAAGCTTTTCAAAAGTAACAAATTGTTGACAAATCATACATTGCAGAAAACCATTGTTGAAACACACAATTGCTCTGTTTGCTAAAGAGATATGTAGTGAAAGCAGAGTCACAGAGAGAGATAAACACCCACATAGCTTTGCGTCACCATCTGCAGGTAATAATGGACTAAGATGACGCACACATAACATCCTTCTGTTGCTACACAGACGCACACAACACACGCGCACAGTTTGACTGTACAATGCTGAAATATCAAAGTAATGGATGAAGGCATCAGTTAGCTAACCTTTTAACTAAGTTAACTCTTGTGTAAATATGGTGTATTGGTTTATTGATGAGTATCTCTTCAAAAACATCTTGAGATCACAATTGTTGTTTCAGATTACAATGACGTCAAAAAGATCGCTTATTTTTTGCCCCAAAGTAGCTTGTCCAAGTCTCTGATGAGTTCAGGTTTTACAAATATGATCAGTAATATACGGTATGTTACAAATGGAACAAGTATACTTGCATTCACATTGTAGACGCCAGCTATTCAGCTTCAACTCTGGCCAGCCTCTCTACTTTGAGAGAACAGAGGAGATTTTCTGAAGAAATACAAAATGAACACAGTGGTCTTTGGGAAAGGGCAGGTATGTTTAATTATATGTATGCTAATGATGACCTCTGACTTTTGTAATGGCTGACATTTCACTCTGAGCTACCATTCAATGCAACAAGATAATACAAATGAGTTGAGAAACAAAGACAGACAGACAGTGAAAGAGAAATGATTAATGGATTGTGACACACAAATAAAAAAGGGAAGGAAACTGCACTCTTATGTTAATATTAAATCTAAAATTCTAAATGTTAGTTTTTGATTAAACCAGATATTTAAGGCTAGCTAGGATAATTAGGGGCTTAGCATTCCAAGTTTGAATAGTTCACTCAAAATACTCACATACAAATTCATGTTGTTATGAATGGTGTTTTTGGATGAGTGTTTTGATTTTTCAGAGAGTTTTCATGTTGGCCAAAACGCCTTACTATCTCAGAAAAATATTCCTTTGAAGTCCAGGATATAAGGTAAAGTACAGTAACTACATGAGTTAAATTAAATTTTTTTCACTTGAAAATTGCCATTTACTGCTGTTTTCCTTTTTTTCCTTTCCTGCTAAACCTTAGCCTTGTTGTGTGATGTACAGTAGACCGGGGAAAAATATATTTCCAAATATTTGTTAGGGCTCTACTCTCGTGAATCAATGGCGCATGGCTAAAGCCTGGGGAAACTGTGGCTAGGACTGGGTATCGTTTGAGAAATTTTGGTACTGGTACCTTGAATTTGATGCAGTATCTATGATACCTACAGTATCTATGTTGAATCAAAGCTTATGTAATAATGATAGCCTAAATTATGGCAATATCTTACATTTTTCTGATTACCATATACTTTTTGCAGTTAGTTTTCCCAACTAAAAGAAAAAACATTTGAACTCTTAAGTGTGAAAGTTTTATGTATTTATTTATCTTTACTTTAACAGTATACAACAAGCCCTTATTAACACTAACTACTAACCCTCAAAATGTAATTTTACAAATTAAAAGAAAAATCAAAGCTGTCAGATTCAAGACCTTTTTATAACAATAAAAACTAACCCTCAAAATGTAATTTTACAAAATAAAAGAAAAATCAAAGCTGTCAGATTCAATACCTTTTTATAACAATCAAAACAATTTAATAGCTTCAGTTTTTTTCATGCATTTATGTAAAATGCAGTTTCACTTTGTTTAAAAAGAAAAGCTATTTTTGTCACCGATTTTTTTTATTTATTTCCTTGCAGTCAAACATGTTACCACTCTCTTTCCTCAAGTTAACATTGTGCAGTATTAAGTGCTTCATTAGGTTTGAGGTGGTGCCGGACTTCACAGTTATTTTCTTGTCACAATTATTTCACCATGTGCTGTCGCTGTCAGTATTACTAAAATGCAGCCAGGCCTTGGTCTGTTTCTGTGACATTGTGTACTTTCTGCCAGCAAACTCCAAACTCCATTAACACTCTTGAGAGCTGCCTCACAGAAATTAAGTGTTGGATCTCTCACAACGTTTTATATCGGAATGACAGCAAATCAGAAATCATCTTATTTGACCCTCCCAGCTCCATCTTGCTCTAAAGAACCTTGGTAGTCTGTCTTCCAAAACAAAGGCAGTGGCAAAAGCCTAGGAGGGATTTTTGTGGCTTCACAGTGGCTTGACTTTTGAAGAACAGGTAAAGAGAATAGTGCAGTCTTGCTTTCTGCAACTGAGGAATCTATTCATTCAATAATTTCTGTCCTTCACAGATCTAGAGGTCATCCATGCTTTTATTTCTTCTCATTTAGACTACTGCAGCTCCCTCTATTCCTGCCTCAGTCAAAAGTCACTCTCACTCGTTCCGAATGCTGCAGCTAGGATTTTAGCTGGAACCAAAGGCAGATACCATATATCACCAATTTCAGCCTAAAAATGAATGGTGGATGATTAAACACCCAAAAAAGACATACCAAACCATATCAATTTAGAAGCATGTTTACCATCTTGGAAAAGAGCATGCTAATCTAGTACTGGCACAATTGTTCATAAAGGACAATTACATAATGTCTAGTCAGCAAGGAAAAAAGCCACCAGTCAAAATACTCTGTGCTGCCATGTATGTTCACAAATACTCCAACACCAAACGTATATCAGACAACTTGGAATGCTAATGGAGCTCCCATTCTATAGCCTTAGGAATAAATGTGCCACTGCTATACATTCAATGGGATTCTTACAAGATAGTAGACATGTAGGCTATCTAAGGTTTAACCATCCTCTATTTGTTTATTTAGCCTTAAATTTACCTCTCCATAAAGCAAACTTGCACCAGGAAATTCCACACATCATAATATCATATTTTTTGCATCTATTTTGCAGCTAGAGTTTCACACCAACTTATAATGATAATGATTCCACTGACTATTTTCCGTGTTCCCCAATACTTAATTACTATTGTTCCAAAAGTCACAAATTCTATGCTTTTATTTTGACTGCCACAGTGCCAAACTTCAGATATTATTTTGACTATCGCCAGCTACCTGTGGTGTCTTTGCTGTAGGATTGCTAAACAGTAGTTTCAAAACAGTACAGATTGTTAAACCATGGGCATGGGTTACAAAACACATGCACATGGTCCATAATGAGTTCTGATTTTTCCACCCAGTGGGCTCCGTAGCAGTCTATACTTTTGACTACATCACTGGTCTCTCATGTGAGCGGAGCACCATTGCTTAAAGTCTGGCCGTGGCTGCAGAGGGGACTGGCACCGTATACTGTGACAAATTTTTCTGCTCCGTGTGTTACGGCATGACACTTTTACTCAACAGCACTGTATGTGTGAACTGCCTACATTCTATAACTGGATGCTGCATTCACAAAAGTTACTTAAATATTTTCCAATCCGTGTAAGGTGCCTTTTCACAAGATTTTTGAAAGTTGTCTAAAACCCTTCCTTTAGAAGCAAATACAATGAAATAACTTCAGCCTGAAGAAGAAATATTTTATTTATCCATGATGGACATGGTCGGCTTGTATGCAGATGATATATAACATGTTTGTATGTAGTTCATGTAAATTCAGTTTGGAACTTAACTAGGACATGTTATAGGGTGATCAGAAGGAGAGAATGACAAGTTCATATAAATTATGCTATCTGCTACAGTGTACATATACTATTGGCTTTAGGCAATCTATTCTTTTTTTGTCTTTACCTCTATGTTATCTCTGTAATTTCATATTGTTGGACTTCTAATTTTAACTTTGAAAGACTCCATCAAAATGTAGGTCTCCTTTTGCTTGAAATAGAGCCTTCATGCCTTTGTTTTGCTTTAATCATAACAACAAATTGAATAAGCTAGTGTATATAACAGCATCAACACAGCTAATGAAAAACAATATTCCATTATCTTTTACCCATACACTCCCACATGGCTTGTAACTAACACTGTGGTAGTTTTTTCACTTATTATTACTGTCGACCTAGCACAGAGGCATTTTGGGTACAGTCATGAAACACCAGCCAATTCAGAGACAGAGAGAGAGAGAGAGAGAGAGAGGGATAAAGGAAAGAAAATGAACCGATATCCATCTTTGTGAGTCAAATTAGATGGTATAGATTCTGAATATCATATTACACAACGGTCGCACATCTTTTGTTTTTCATTTCCATGCCGTCAATAATGAAAGTCAAGGAGAAAAAAAAAGTAGCAGGAATCTTATTTTAGAACCCTCTCCCTTTTTTTGAATTTCCGTCTTGATTTCTGGTCGCCTGGGGCAACAGAGCACGGTAGGTGTCGCAGCGATTCTGTTTATTACAGCTGTCAGTCATCACTGTAATTATCAGCAGCATTAGGGAACCGCACACACACTTTCACACACACACACACACACACACACACACGCATAATCAATCACATGTGTAATTATGGTGTATAGAGGGAGATATCTTGCTGTCAGTAATGTGTCTGAAGTATAGTGAGAGTCACAGTATGACAGTATAATAACCATCATTAACGCATAAAGACAGAGGCTTGTAGTTCTAACAAACCTCGCTTCCTCTACCCATCATTAACTCACTGTGTAGGTAGGTGTGTGTGCGTGTGTATGTAAATGTTAATGTCCCTGTGTATTTGTATGAGTGTGTGTACAAGCTTGAATGTGTGTGAGTGTGTGTTTGTATGCACAAGTATACTTGATTTTCTGTGCCTTGTTCTCAAAAGCTCACAGCTCCCAAAGCAAATAAAGGGGCGAGAGTTTCCTCACGATCTGCATTGATGTTGTGCATGAATGTTTTCATCATGTGTGATGTCAGTCAAGGTTCACATGCAGATTTCTCTGGAAACTGAAGCAGGAGCATGCTTTAATTTCTTCCTCTGTATGTGTGTGTGTGTGTGTGAGAGTGTGAGTGTGAGAGAGAGACAGAGAGAGAGAGAGAGGTGATTGTGTGTTTGCCCTTGTGTGTTTGCATGTGAGCCATTTTACAAGAGTAGTATGAGTCCAATAGTAATGTATGTGTGTGTGTGTGTGTGTGTGTGTGTGTGTGTGTGTGTGTGTGTGTGTGTGTCTCCTCAATTTGCATGTATTCTTTTTCTGAATGATACTGAGCAGATGGGAGAGGGTGGGTGTGTACTTGGGGTTTGTTTGTCTAAACAAACAGGCAGCGATTAACATCAGATCTCAAGCCAGGTCAATTTCTTCTGATCATAAATCAAATAGCTGGGAAAAGGAATTCATCTTACACAAATAGAGGAAGATTGCAGTTCAAAATGTTTGCGTAGACAAACTGATAATCGGAATCCTTATTAATTATTGATGTGGATATTGAAAACAAAAATGAAAGCGCGCGTGTGTGTATGAATATGTGCATGTGTGTACATGCTCTTGCATGCCTATTAATATGTAATGTGTGTGTGTGCACATACTGTACTTTTATGTGTGTGAGGGTGTACGTATCTATGTATCTTCTGGTGCATTTGTGTGTGTGCGCGCGTGTGTGTGTGTGTATGTGCACGCGTATGCAGGATTTTGACGATGTGTGAGTTTGCCTTTGTTGGACAGGAGGGGTAATTGCAGCCTTTGTTGACTGCTGGAGGCAGGTGGCGAGCCATCTGGTGACGGCAGGTAAGAGAGAAGGATGGAGGGGCTTCGGGGACGGAGGAGCGCTGAGTGGCGGAGGAAGGGATGGATGCACCCCTCCATCAATCACACCTGAGTGAACAGCAGGCACTGGGGCAATGGGAGGGATTGAGGGATGGGGGAGGACAGAGGAGAGAATGAGAGATAGAGATAAAAGAGCCGCCGAGTTGCTTTGAGAGTTGTGTGATCGGCGTGTGCGTGTGTGTGTGTGTGTGTGTGTGTGGCAGTATGTATGCTTGTGTGACTTTGTGTGCACCACCGAGGAAGAACGACAGAGGTAGAAAGAAGCAAAGGCAGAGACAGAAAGACAGCAAGTGAGAGACAGAGAGAGAGAGAGCGTCAGGAAGAGAGACTTGCCCTCAGAAATATCGGTCATATCGTTGAGTAACAACCATCGTCATGTCGTCATACAGTGGAACCCATGGGAGTTTCCACACACAGTGATATCCCATGTAAGACAGGTAAATGTCCATGTAATCCCTTCTTATAACTACAAGGTGTCTCTGTCCTCACTCAGCATGCATGCAAACACACACACACATGCACACACACACACCTTTATCAGCTGCCATACAGAGAGAGGAGCGGCTGTCTTAATCTCCACCTGTCCCAGGGTGCATTGCAACTTCTTGCTGTGTTCTCCTTAGGGAGGGGAATAAGAGAGAAACAGACACAGAGTGAGAGGAAGTGAGAGAGAGAGGGAAAGAGAAAGAGGGGAAGCCAATAGTTGATTGGATGAACATGCCAATAGTGTGTAATCCCTCCCACTAGGGAGAAAGGAGAGAAGACGTACACACATTTAGTTCTTGTGAGGGAAGGAAACAAGGCAGAATGTGTTCACAGATCTCTTTTGTAGACCGGGAAGCCCAGGCCTTCTAATCTCAGCAGTCTCAAATGGAAGCTGTGTGAAAACACTCAAACCACAAGGCCATTGATGTTGTGTACCGGTTAGTTAGAGGCGGCCTGCCTAGGGCCACTTTGATAATGACAGACAGTGTGTATGTGGGGGCATTAACCAGTGACCTTGTACCCTCCATCTTTCCTCTTTCATCTCAAAGCCACCTTACTCATTTTCCAAGAATGGCAAAATCCAAGGTCCCTTCCTGAGATCAAAGGAAACTTGAAGATATTGAGTCGATATAACTTCCTCTATCACAACGACATTCTTTCTACAATGTATAATGATTATTAGCAGTCTAGACCTCCTTCTAGGCATTTAATGTCTTTCTACAGTAAATTTAGTTTCCTACAATCCATTTGCTGGAATTACTGTAGGTGAACTCCCATGTAATGTATTAGCCTAATTAGGCCTTGTATGAACACTCATCAGCTGTGTCAAGCAAACAAACAAAAAACACTGATTATTGCAGATAGTCATATCTTCCTAACAAAAGCAGATTGCAAATTAGTTGCAAATTGTTTTTTTTTGTTTTGTTTTCTTTATCAGTTTTCTGCAATTATTTTTCAGGTGGTTCGCCCTCTGCACTGAAAAGGATTTTTTGGGGAGAGAGCAGGATAGAGTCTCTTTCGAGTGCACATTAAAAATATGTTTCAATTAAATCTGCATGTCTGCGTTCCCAGAGTAATTTCCCTTCTCTTACAGAAGACAACAATAATGATTCAAATCTAGAGCATGAGCTGAGAACATCTGTCACTAACCATCATATAAAAATGCTACACTGTGGGCTCTCTGTGGTGATTCTGCATTCCTGAAGGCTAAAGTTTTTTTTAGCATCTTAAGAGATAGGATGAAACTCTCAAGTGTTGTTTTGGTATCTGCAGCGCTGTTCTGAGCCCTGAGCCTGGAGTGGCATTTAAATACCAGCTCTAAAAGAGCAGGAAATCAAATGACTGGGGCTCAGATTCAGACAGACACACACACGAAAATTCACATACACGCATTAATTTATACACACACCCAAACACACACATGCACATTAATACACACACACAGGCGGATACACACCCACAAACATTCACACCCACACAAATAAATGCACACACATGCAGGCATGCTCCCGCCCGTATGTGCAAACACACACACATACACATGCATATACGCATAAACACATATAGCAGGTCTCCACTGAAAGTCAACTGATCATAGGTTAGGACTTGGTTGGCATTTTGGCTGTAAAAATGAGAGAAGGGTCAATGAAATAAGTGCTAAAATAAATCAGTTTCTGTCTTTGTTTGTCAATTCTTTGTCTCTTGATTTCATCTCTGTCTTGTATGTTTGTGTTTATACACCTATTGCCATGTGTTAGTTTTGGGGGTATCTTTGTCCAAGCCTAAAATTATATGAAGCAAATAGTGACAGGTGTGTTGGCAGCATTTCTAGTCTGGGTGGATTTATTTCAAATATTTTAAACTCTGGTAAATGTTACTGTTTTCTGAAATTCCCTGCCAATCCAACCTGCTGATTAAACATGAAGCTCTTATCACTTAACACTCTGGATTTGAGAAAAGTGCTTTGCTTGACATTTTCATGTACCGTGGCTGATTTTACCAAGAAAGGCTGGTTTTACTAAGAAACAGTACAAAAATTCAGCCATATAAGTGAAGTTCTTATTATTGACCTTTGCCCTGCTACTTTTCGGAGACAATCCCCAATATCCCAGCCCACTTTTCTACCCCTCCAGAGAGGCTGTCAACACAGCCAACCAAAACTGATGCAGTCTCACAGGTACGCATTGTTTTTGATCTTGTTACAAATATTGATCATGTCCATCAACCTAACCTCAAACTTTCCTATCCAATAGTTCCAGAGTAACAGAAAAATCTAGTTAGAAAAAGAATTCAACCCTTTACTCACTTGGGCATGCAAACAATTTTATGTCACTACAAATGTTTAACATTTATTGACATGTATTACTGTAATACCTCATCTTAAGATTACAGATAGACATTTTGGATGCATAGTTCCTAAGCTTTCAGAGAAAAAAATAATAAACTATGATCATATAAACCTACAGAAAGTGCACTTGTGCCTGTGTGCCTTCTCTTTCATTTTACTATGAAAATCTATGAAAAAAGTGGACAGAAAAACCTACTGAAAAGGGCTCTTTCTCTCTGAAGTTGGTATTTCTTGGAAAGCATCTAGTACTCAGTGCATTGGATGCCCTCGGTGTCCAGAATATGCCCTTTGTTCCAGGTCAAGAGTGGCATGCAGAGACACAGAGCTAAACTGTAATTTGGGCTGGCACCCAATGACACATCTCTGCCCTCTGCGCCACTGTGAGTGCATGTGTAAAGATGTGTGTGTGTGTGTGTGTGTGTGTGTGTGTGCGTGCGTGTGTGTGTGTGTGTGTGCATGTGTGTGTGTGTGTGTGTGTATGCCTATGTGCCTACATGCATACATGATGCTGCACAAGGTTGTCTGTGTGTGCTGGATAGTGCACACCTCTCTGGGAGTCCACTGAATTGTACTGTGTGTGAAAAAGCAGCCTGGGGATTAGCTGGTCCAAGACAGGCTGAGCTGTGGAGCATTCAGCCCCAGTTGGGTGAGTCTTCAGTGGGCTCCAGCTCTGTGCTGCTGGGCTGCTGCAATGACATCAGAATCCTTTGGATTTATTGGATTGAAACATAAACAACAATTTAAAAATTTCTCTCAATGAAACAGCATTGTGAGACCATTTTGCTTCCTTAATGTCCAATATTTTGTTGAAACAGGATATTGGGGTGGGACATACCACGGGGAGGGGTCATTCAAAAGTGTAAACCAATGGGATATCAGTTAAGGAGAGAAAGGCAGATTTATTTTATGGGAGTGGCGAAAAGTACAAATTCTGTCTGTGGAATTTGTATTCGTGCCTACTGGTACAGCATGAGGTAACCATTAAAGATACACTGTTTTCCAGGAAAGTAAATGTAATGGGATTTTGATTTAAAAAAAAATAAATACAAGAATGGATCCATTCCATTCTGGTCTAGGTAGACACTTGACCAAGTCAGTCAAAACAAACTGACTTGGCATTTCATAGCTCAATACTGAGCCTAAATCAGCAAGAAAATATCTGTGAACTAAAGTGTCCAGAAAAAAAGATAACATTTTAAATGTAAGGTTTTTACAGGACAACATTCATTTTCACATTAATTCACAAATTTACAACTCCTATGTTACTGTTGTGCAATGCTCATATCACTGGTGGCACTGAGACTGCATCCACCAGCTGGCCTGCAAGTGCCTTGGGATCCACTGGAGGAAGATGCCTGGGGAAGATGCCTCATTCATGTGCCTCACTAACATGCACACATGAGAATTCACAACTGCCCACCTACACAGTTTGACTACCTTGATCAAACTGATACCATCCATCCCATTTTGAAGTCAGTGATCCTGGGTGAGCCACAAACCACCTCCTTTTCAGCAAAGCTCCTATCCATTCTATCCATCACAGTCTCCTCTCCAGAGTTTCTGTCTTGTTTTCTCCAGACTAGATCACTTCACCCTTCGTTGTTTTTTTGTTTTGTTTGTTTTTTTCACATTATAGACTGGATGGCACTTTCCATCTTGACACTCAAACTCCTGTAAATGTGTTGTCAGTTACTCCTGGTATTTCCTTTTTGGCATCAGGATCATAATCTGAACATGTACCATCACATGCCTGATCCACACGATCATCCTCAACAGAATTATGTAATGACTCCCGAGAAACTACTGAGGAAATCAAGACCTCAGGCTTAAAATCTGTCAGTGCATGAGGATTATGTTTTATGATTTAAATGTTATTTCAAATCGAGAACATACATATGCCTGTTTCATTTTTTTTAACAACATCCCCCTGTCTGTCCTGCCTAAAATCAGAGTGCTGGGACTTTCCATCCAGCACAATCTCAGGTGGAGTGACCAGGTATACGGCAAGTGCTAGCAGGAAGCTTTTCCTCCTCAAGCGCATCAAGCGTTTCTCCGTCACTCACGCTGACCTACGAGCCATTTATATCGGCTACATTAGACCAGTGCTGGAGTATGCAGTCCCTGCTTGACATCCTGGTCTCACCCAAGCCTTGTCCACCCAGTTGGAGTGTGTGCAAAAGAGGGCATGTCGCATTATCCTGGGAGCATCTTGCATCAGCTACCAGCAAGCCCTAAACACCCTAGGCATCCCCCTTCTTGAGAAGAGGAGGGAGCAGATCTGCCTCAAATTTGCTCTTTCACTGCAATCCTCCCACTCCTTTGACTGGCTCCCCCCATCTAGAGAACAAATATCTGGACGTACCACTCGCAATGGTCACAAACGTAACACCGCGCTGGCAAGAACAGGTCGTTACTACAATTCTCCAATCCCCTACCTCACAAGACTCATCAACAACCATACATCATAGTTTTCACTCTTCTCACTTTCCCCTTCTTTTCCCCCAGACTACTGATATTACTACAGCATTCCAAAATCCCTTCTTCATAGGATTTGCAGTAGATCTGGCCTGACTACCCTGTTTACATTTCATTGTAGATTGTATATGCTACTACTTTTACAATTATTGAAAATGTATTTTTATCTCCCTGCTGTTTTGATATACTATATGTATGTAAATCGGTGTGTAATTTCAGTCTGTAAATGACTGCGAAGCACTAATAAAAAGCTACTACTTTTAGGTGTGTGTGGTAAAGTGAACAAAATAATTCCTTTCAGTGGCACAATCTTTACAAAGACACATTCCACCAAAATATTTAAACCTCTAATCTCCTATGAATGGATTGTGTCGCATGAAATAGTGCTTCAATATTTGAGACCTACTTGATACAGTAACTGTACAGCCTTTACGATGCCACATTCACAGCCACACTCACTGGAGAAGAATAGGAAACGATAGTTAAAATTAATGTGCAACAGAAGAACTCAAGAGAATATTACTACTTGACGGTTAACAGTAATAAAACAGGCGGTAAACAAAAAGGCTAGTATAATTTTACTCATCACCACTTAAGAGCCTTGGAGTATTATAGAGCACAGTGTTGTGTTAATCTGCAAGTTTTCTGAATTTTTTCTACACAAAATATTCAAATAATAATGCAATATGGGTCACTTTATAGGATAAAGCAGTGTACCCGTTGAAAGTGTTCCACCTACTGCAAGGAAAAATACAATAATCATTAGTAATTAGTAATCATTAGTTATTTTTTGCTTGGTTCATGTATAATAAGTATGAATGACCAATCAGCCTGAAGGATAAGTCAGGTACTGTAGGAGAAGTCATGATTTTAACTGTACTGTGCTGTAAGACCTGTTGGTCACTGAATTAGCCATAGAATATGTATTATCTGCAGTCTAGATGAACAGGTAATGACACATTGATTTGATTAGGTGACTGATTGAGTTGTATCCTCAGCAACGGGACTAACTGAAACAGTTATAATCCCACTTGCTGAATAAACTGTGACAGCTGAAAGATGTCAGTGTTAAAACAGAGAAGCTCTGACAAATTCAGAAATGCAGTTGAGAGCCTAATGGACTGCAGCCCAGACTCACTTGCCACATTTTCTGACTATTTAACCTTGCTCCACAAATCCAAAAGTTACAGAAAACTATTTCTCTGTAAGTACATGTACAACTGAGACTACATACATTACAAAGACAGACAATATTTAGCGTTGCTATTTTCTGCTGTTTTATTCATTACCTCAGCTCTTTCAGTTTGAACTGGAGGAAGCGATCCGATTCGTAGCAAACTATAATTGGTGTGTAACACAGTGAAAGAACTTCAGCAAAACTAAACTCAGTAAAGCTGATAACAAGCTAACGTGTGGTTAGCAGGACATCCAAACATCACATTTCACAGCAGTTCCAGCAAGTTGTTAATGTTTATCCAAGGCCTAGCCGACTCATATCCTTAAACCAATCGTTGTTCACTACCAAAACAAATGATGATAACTGAAATTAATGGGAATGAAGTCACAGTAAAAAAATACACTTCATGAGTTAAATAAAGGCTATAGCTTGATGGTTGTTTCATAAACTTTTGACATTACAATAAAAAATACAAAATCCATCACAAAATATTTTGTTCTGGTGACACTTTATGTCAGTATTCACAGTTTGATGAACGATCATTTTGAAAGCCACCTACCAGTCAAGGTTCCACTCCACTGGAACAGTTTAGTGGAACGTGCTTAAGTTGTTTCCAACTGATTTTGCTGTGCTTCGACTGAATGCAGCCCAATGCAATCATGTTTGCAACAGAAACATGAAATGATTGTGTTAAATGAATATTATCTGGTCCAGAACATTCATTAGATGCCTAATTCCTTTACTTTTAAGTGTGGTTATGTGAGGGGAGCTGATCAAAGGCTGGGCTCAGCCACACCAACGGGATAGTGTAAACACACACACACACTCACACACACACACACACACACACACACACACATATGCACACACAGAGTAGAGATACACACAGGTGCAACTCATGTATACAGTACAGTAATATATGCAAATGCATTATGTGTGCAAAGATGCAAAAAGCACACACAGACATTCTCACTCAAAAACACACAAAAACATACTCAACCTTCAGCTCTCAGTCAGTTTTTGAGTGTTTGTCTCTATCTGTCTCCTTACAGTTATAGAGAGCTATTTACAGTGTGGAGGAGTACAACAGCGTTATTGAACAGAACAAATTGAGTTGTATGGCAACACATTGTGTCAGTGTCAGTCAAAGCCCTCCAGGCTTTCGAATTAAATCTAATGGGAGGGAAAGGGAGTGCAAAATGGCCACAACAAAATGGCTATAGAGAGGAGTTGTGACATCAAGTAAAGGTGTAAATACCATCTCTCTCTCTCTCTCTCTCTCTCTCTCTCTCTCTCTCTCTCTCTCTCTCACACACACACACACACACACACACGATTCACCAACCACCAGCCATTCTATCACACTGTTGGCGAGCCATTATCACCTCCTGATGAAATAGTGGGAAACAATGGGAAAATTAGAAAGCTCTGTAAGTGTATAGTCATATCACACAAACCTCTGTGCATAAATTATATCTGTCCTCTAGGAACTATGTATCTACAATTATGTTTTATTTTTTCCTCCACTTGCCAGAAGGCAATAATGCCATGGGATGCTGGGATGAAGCAAAGTTATTAATAATATATTGAAACATGGTGAAAATCCATGTGCATGAATGGGGCAATCTACCTTTTTTTTTTCCTGAGAAGTTGACATTAATGTAGCCTATGTGTTAGTGTGATTCTGAATGAGATGTGTGAGTCTTTGGCAGAAGCTTTCCCATTACTCAACTGTACATTTTGTACATATTTATGTTTTCTGTTTGACAGTGTTGCATTTTTCCAAGCTAACAATTCAATTTTTTTAAGTACTATCAGTCAAAAATGTGGGCCATTTATTGTGTTATTGTGTCATTATGGGCCCACAATATAATTTGAGCTCTAACTGACACTCAATCAAATACTATAAATATATAGAATTTCTCAATAAATCCTCACACTATCTGCATTCCTGAAATATAGTCGTCTTAAATGGACTTCATCAAGTCATCTACTTGCGCTGCCCTCTTTAAGAGCCATCAAAGTCCCAAATAAAATGAATGTCATTTCCTAAATCGAGCGGGGTGTCACCAATCAGCCGCGTGTTGACACCAGAGCTTATTTCTGGCTTTATGCAAATGCTGCCTTGAGATGTTGGGATATTAGTGGTATTTCACTGCTGCTGAACTTTGCATGGCAGCTCTTTGATTGTCAGGATAGTTATGAATAAATATGCATAAGAAGTTATGTATTGGGACTGGGTGGGGGTGGGGGGCAGGTAAGAGGAAAGAGGAAGGAACGGATGGATAGATGGATGGGTGGATTGTTGGAAGGAAGGAAGGAAGAAAAGAAGAAAGGGAGGAAAGACAGACGGGAGAAAGAAAGAAAGGACAAATTGTTTAGCTTGAGATTGAAGGTGTGATATAGATTTATTTATCTGTTTATTTGCAGTAGATATTCCTGGCTCCACTTAATACATTTCTGTCTGCCCATCCATCCATCCATCCATCCATCCATCCATCCACATATTCATCCACTCAAAAGTCCGTCTAGTGCTTTTAATCAAGTCTTTACCCCTCCTCTCTGTCTCCTCAACAGTGGAAAGATAACTCAGTAGATTCTGTAGTTTTGCTTTGATGTGCCAAGGGGTAGCTGGAACAGACAGCTCCCATATGTATAGCCTGGTAGTTGTGTATCCCCTGCTCCCACACAGCTGTCCCAAGGTATAGATGAGAGAGACAGAGACAAGCCATATGGGAAAAGTTATGACACAAGATCATCAAACAACTGACTGGCTCTCTGAATGGCTGTCGGTCTATTTGTCACAGTTTTTGTTTCTGCCTCAGCCTCTGTCTCGCTCTCTCTCAATCAATCAATTTGGCTATCTGCCTTGCTGTCTGTTTACACATGTAGTATTGTTCAGTGATGCCTTGCACTGCACAGATTCAACGTCGCCCCTGCACCATCACTGTAGCACCATGGACAGCAAACACTAAGGCCTAGTCCTGACTAATCCAGGTAAATTTGAAAATAGCGTTTTCAAAAAGTCCCCTGTCCACACTCAGCCGCCATGCCACATGCATGGCACGCCCTCATCAATTATTCACGATTTAGTAAAGAAAAATGCTATTTTCCCAATAATTTACAGAATATTTCATATGAATATGATATATTAATAGTATCTAGGAGGGCACTCTTAGATACTCTCAAAAATAACTAACTATTTCTGAATTTGTACAAATCCTCCATTGACACCAATTCATTATGGATTTAGTGTGCCTCGAGTGCCACCTCTGGACTGTGAGTGGTTTCCCTCCTGCTACACCCCCTTTTGAAAGTTCATGGCACACAAGTGAAGGGAGAAGCCACCATATGGCCATGGCTGGCAGCTCATCAGGCGGTAATCCTGGCTTGTCAGAGCTATTGCATAGGACCACCTACATCAGACCAGGGGATCCACGCCTACGAACTCACAGCGAGATACCACACTCACCCCCGGGCTTCTCTAGGCTGAAAACAATGCCAAAGAAAAAAATCGCAGGAATGCCACTATTTCACCATCTTCACCCGCCTACATCCAGTTTCACCTTCTTCCCTTATATTTATTCATAATTAAAGTACCCTATGGAGTTTTCCAATGACATTCCCAGTTTGTTGTGTTGAGTCTTCCCACACTATGTATGTGTGTGTGTGTGTGTGTGTGTGTGCTCCCTGCCTGCCTGTCTCTCTATCCGTCCATGTTTGGAACCATTTGAGTATGGTGCTATTGAGAAACTTTATTTTCTTTTTGCTCAATATTTAATCATGGCCATGGTGTATTGGCAATGAACGTTCAGGCATTGAACATTTAAGTTAAGATTTCAACACAATCAGATTTTGCCTATTTATAATGAACAAGAATCTTAAGAATTCCTGTCTATTTTTGCTTTGTTGTTTACTGCCCTTTTACACACAGTTTTCTACCCTCTGGCTATGCTCTCAGTGTAGCTCCCTCACAAACTATAAGCACATAGATTATGCATAGGCACCCACATACTCTCTCTCTCTCTTTCTCCCCCCCTCTCTCTCTCTTTCGCTCTTTCTTTCACACACACACACACACACACACACACATACACACACACCTACACACACACACACACACACACACACACACACACTGCAAAAGCCTTTAAATCTACTATTGAGCCCTAGAATTGTGCTTTTTTTAAACAACAGTGAATTCTTCCAGTAGGGTAATTCCACTTCCTTTCAATGCAGTTGGACTTGTTTCAAGAATGTTCTAGTCTCAAGTGACAATACCTTGAAATAAGGCAGATAATATCCACTAATATCTAGATAATCACTTGATTGAAGAAAATGTTTAATTCAAGTTACCTTGCATTGGAAACAAGTGAAATGATCTCACCCCCTTGGCAGATCTTTTGACTCGACTACAGCTACAATTTCAAGACTCAAGATTACAAGATTGGATGACTTGGCATGGGAGACATTTTTGCAGTGCGCATACACACATGCTAACACGCACAGACACACACCCACACTGAGTCCCACGGAGTTAATGAATAGAGTTGGGGTTGATGGTGGCAGTCAGTGTGTGTGTAGCTGTCACACAGCGTTAGCGTTAGCACTGGGGTCAAGCGTAGCCAGAATGAGCTCTGACTTCCTCTGAGTTAACACCAGCTCATTAGTCAAGTAGAGCAGGGCAGTCACACCTCAACACACACACTAATTCCTTCTGTCTCTTTCTCTGCCACTTGCTCTTTGTCTGCCTTTCTCTCTGTCCGTCTTCCTGTCTGCCCATCGGTCCATCTGTTTCTCTCTCTTTCTCTCTCTCTGTCTGTCTGTCTGTCTCTCTCTCTCTCTCTCTCTCACACACACACACAAACACACATGCACTACCCCAAGAGAGTTCACACACTTCTTTGACAGAAAAAGAAAGTTTGTTTACCTTGCAGAAGTAATGCACCGAGCATAACAATTCAATAATGGTTAAATTAATTAGAAACTAAAAATACTTTAGATGAAGCCATTATGTCTCTTTGAATGGAGGCTTTTAGCAACACAATGCCTGTTTTAACATACAGTGCCCTTCCTGTCTACTTTGCCCTTGGATATGCAACAAAGGGACCATTCATTGTGAGAGAAGACATTCATCTACTGTGTCTCTATGTATTGTTTATGTCCTACCTGTCCTCCTTCTCTTCTCCTTATATGGTAAAACAGGTCAAAGAGATGGATGTTTGTAGTATTCCTTCTATAGAGAAAACATAAAGCAGAGCTCTAGCCAGTTAGCTGGCTGGTTAGTGTTATCTAATTTATGCACTCAGTGGATGGGAAAATTACAGCCTTCAGTCTCTTTCTATGTCTCTCTCTCACACACTCTGTCATTCCTCTGTGTCTCCTGCTCTTCATCTCACTCCTATCGCTGTCTGTTGCTCCCCCTTGCTTCTATCTCTCTCTCTCTCTCTCTCTCTCTTTTTCTCTCTCTCTAATTCACTGTCTCTCTTTCTCTATCTCTTTCTTCTCCCAGTGACTTTGCTCATGCTAATCCCTATAGGTAGTTAATTATAGACTGCAGGTCTAATGGCATGAAGTAATTATAGAACTCCACAGAGAATTCACCGGTCACCCCCACCTTCGCTCTCCCTCTCTCCTATACCTCTCAATTTTTTTTCTCCTTACATCCCTCTCTCTCTCTCTCTCTCTCTCTCTCTCTCTCTCTCTCTCTCTCTCGCCTTCCGCGCCTTCCCCTCCCCTCTCATTCTTATTGTGCTGTCTCTATGAAAAACATGAAAAAACAAAGACTGTAAAGGTCAGTGTCAACATTTGGTCAATGTGCTGTAGGAGAAGGTTATGGATAGCGGTAAACTCCACACTTCAGAATACTGTGTCTGGAGTTTGCCTCTCTGTTTGTTTGCTTTTTTTGGTTGTTGGGCCCCATATTGGTGTCTTGAAATGGGCCACCAAGATCTTGGTTTGAAAAAATTAAAGTAGCTATGCCATTTTTCATGTCTGTTACCATTCAAAGTACTGCAACAAAACGTATAACTTCTTTCTTTCTTTGTTACTGTCATAATGTCTTTACTATAATATGTCAACCTACAAAAATGTGGAGGTTGACAATAAAATGGTGTAATATGTACTGAGTGAAAATACACTACATAACTTTCTAACTTATTCTTCCTATGAAGGAGAGTATGACATCACTTTTTCCCATGGCGCAGCCAAGGGCATCATTTCAGTCAGTCAGTCAGGTAACGCTTAGTGAGATGATGATCTAGAGGGCGTCTTTGACTGTGCAATGCAGTGTTTCCCATACAGAGGCACAAAATCAAAAGTTGCTCACTGTATATATGTAAATGGATCTAAATCGATCTCTAATGCACCCGATGTGCGCATCATATCATGTCTGTAATTTGGAGATGTACAGACAGCAGACCAGCAGCATTGAACTCAATCCACAGAGTCTCCCGGTGTGAAAACAAAAGTGAAACTTAACATTCTACAGTTAGTAACGGGGATTTGCAGACAGTAACTCGTCTTCGTTGCCCTACAGACTTTAACGGTAGGTGACATCATGTTGTGGTATTTAAGTAACGTTAGTGGAATTAGGTAATTTAACTGTGTCGCAGTGCTTCAGTGCATAGAATTGAACACATGCGCCGTGGGTCTGTACAGGATCTGTGCTTGTTTAATGGGTGGTCAGCTAGATTTCTGTGTCTATATCTAAATGAATGAACAATGTCTTAGAAACTTGTTTACATACTTTTTCATGATCCATGTCAGCATCAGCATTGCAGACAGCAGGTCACAGAGTGAAGGGCTTTTCGCATTTGATTTCAATTGTGAAGAAGGCACATAACTCATAATCAATTCACCATATTTTGATAAACAACTGCTGGCAAAGTGTCTATGAGAAATTTTCAGCAGGTTCATAAACTCATGATGTGAGACTCTATACACACAACCCACTACACACTATGGATCCCCAAATTTGTTTGGTGGCCGACATGCACAATACACAGCATACAAATCAGACATTATACTTGACATTTGCAAGAGACTTTCTGTGCTAAGCGAAGGGTTTAAACACCGAAAAATTTGATTTGGTCACACTGATATCACATGATACCATGGTTGACTTGGAAGTGGTCATGCTTGCAATGTGATACGAATACAATACATAGTTTGGCCGCCATCCAACCACCATTCACATATGAGCAACCTCAAGAGATGGGGAGGAAGATTGAGGAAATGTACAGGGGAAGCAGATTTAATAAAGCTACAAGAGGACGCTAAATAAATAAAGAATAAAGGATACTTTTTCATAATATCAGATTTTACTGATCACAACTCAAAAATCCCATTTAAGAGATCACATCTCAAAAATTTGTAATAGGGATATTGTAAAGATACTTTTGGAAAACCCCAGAAGTAGAAACAAATGATTGGAAGTTTGCTCTCGCTCTGCCTGCACTGCTACATTGTCAAGTGTTTTGCAATTGCCTTGTCTTAACCAGAATTGGAGTGTGTAATGACAAGATTGGCTTTGTTCTGATTGGAGCTCTCCTATTTGATCTGTATTTTGGGCCCTTTTTTGAGTAATTGTGGGTTGTGTTTGCAACTGCCACTCATGACATTGAAATAATTTTTTGACCAATTACTCATAAAGCTCAATTAGTCACAAAGCTTTGAGGGCACAACAAATGACAGATAGATCAGAGATCTCCTTGCTAAACCTTGCTGTCAGGGAAATCTAGGCTGTTAGACTAACTGATTTTGGCATCTGGGTGTAGACATATTTTAGAATCGCATCCAAAAGTTTTGTGAGTGTTGTGTCCCTTGAGTGCTAGTTAACCATGTCAGTTTTGGTTGTTAAAAAAGGTTGATAATACAAATCTTTCTGCAGCAGTTGTAGTAAATCGGTGAAAGCATAGTCCAGTTTAGCCAAATAAAAGGCCTGTCCTGTCCTTTTGTCTCAGCAGTCTGTCTCTGACCACATTTGATTTAGATTAATACATAACAACCACTCATGCGTGAGGACGGGTTGTCAAGCATTCTAATGAGCCGGGAATGGGAAGCTCACACACACACACACACACACACACATAAATGTACATGTGCACAAACACAAGCACAAACCCACACACAAACCCACACACCCCATCTCCACCCATGACGACTCACTACTCCTGCATGAAAATGAGCTAATTCCATTAACACCTCTGGTTTCAAATTGAAGAGTAATTAACTGAAATTGTAGACATTATAAAGTAAAACATGGACTCGGCCAAGTGTTAGGAAAAAAGTTGCAGTGATTTTCCCTTATGTACTATACATGATGATAGTGACTGGTTTGATTGATTGATATATTGTTATTATTGCAATAATTGTTGTTTTGGTAATATTGAAAACAATGGCAGCACATTTTCCCTTCTTTTCACCATTCACTCTCTCTACTGTTTTTTTTTTTCTATTCCTACCACCCACTTTCCTTTTTTTTTTTTACTTTAAAGGAGGCTAATAAAGAATAGATTAAACTTGGGCTTAAAAGAAATCACTATGACAGAGAGGAGGATCTTTCTGTGACAGAAAGGTTAATCTGATCAGGTTTTTTTTCTTCTTATTCTTCAGAGGATTTTATTATAAGAAGATGTCCAAAAGCCTTGTAAACAATTGATTTATCACTTAAAAGGATTAGGGCCAATAAGAGGGAGATTCTTTCATGATGACAATATGTGGAGTTACATTTGTTATCTGTCACACTGAATATTCACCGTGGCCAGAAGTGAGCATGTGAAAGAAACAGAGAGACGGTGTGCAAAAGAATATGGAGTCTAATGTCCTCTTTCTGGGTTAGAGTCATTACTCACATGAGAATCTTTAGTCTGTTTCATGAATAACCTCATTCTTGACTGAGAGGGAAAAAAAAAACAACAACAATTGAGATCTTGGTATTTTGTCTGAAAAATATGCTGATTCTGTAATTGTGAAGGTCTGCAAATTCCACCCAAAATGTGCTTATGCGAAGGCAGATAGCAATAATGCTAATAATAATGAACATTTGTTTTTATCTAGCACTTCAAATTTGTATTATAATGCAGTTTACAACTGATACAATAATACACTAAAGCCAACAAAATAAACAACATAAACTGCCCGAAATTATAATTAAAATATGATTACATGAGAATGGAAAATCCCAGACAACACAATTAGTCTACTAGTTATTGAAGGCTATGATTTGTGAGGTCACTCCTCTTCCCCAGGACATAAATAAACCATGTAAACGTAATGAACACAGTACTAAACAATTCATACTTTATATTGAATTTATTGTGGCACTGTTTGGTATAATCATGGCCAGTCATCATGGGGTCATTGTTTCCCATAAATGTTTTAATTTCCACAGCCGCAAGCATAGATGTTGGTGCAGCCACACCAGCAGCTGCCCTTTATTTCCTCTGGTCTCCTGGTTTAGTTCATGTGTGTCCATAACACACAATTGACTCCGTTTTAGGCGCCACATGCTCTAGGGCAATGAGTTCCTTTCACAGCACTGTGTGTGTAGGCTGTGTACAGTTAGAAACCTTTCTTAACAGAAACCTTTCTTGTGACTTATTAATTTCATAGACCCACAAAACCAAGTCCAACTGTGAAAGTGAGGAAGATGAGACATCTCCCGCAGCAGCCTGAAGTGACTGAGCAGCAACACCAGTGAAACTTTGAGGAGCTTCACATATTAACAGCAAAAAGAAAGTCATAAATGTTCAACAAATGAGCCTCCAAAACTTTCTAGCTCGTTTGTCAGCTTGTTAAAGTCGCTTGTGCCCAGGCATATAATAAAGCATTAGCCTATCTGACAAATTTTGTCACTTACCAAGTTACAAATGTTTTGATTTCATGTTGAAAAAATTATGTATTTTTTAAGATTTAAGTTTCATACTGCATATTAAGACACAATGTCCTATTTTATTTCCTACAATTGTAAGCCACTGCATGAGCTTCTGGATATCCTTAATAACCATGGCAGGTTGTTAATCTATTGAATTAAATGTCACTTTGGGCTGAAGTCAATTTCCCACTGCAATGCACATATCTGGATGTAGGAACTGCAGGCTACTGTATCTTATTACATTTTATAGGCTACCCAAGTTGTCTGTTTGGACTTGTTAGCCTATGTATTACACCCTGGATCACACCCTGCATCACCGTGTTGTGATGCACCGGAAGTTCCATTCATTTCCAATGAAACGCTGCATTTCCCTATAGCCTTACTGCTGTGGCAGTTGCAGTGCGTTTCGTGTCAAACATGGATTGTATTTATCCAAAGTTTGCATAATGTAATTGCATAGACCTAACCAGAAGTATCAAAATATCCAATGTTGTGCTAGCCGTCGGTAACTAGTTAGCAGTTTTTCTTAAACAATATCAGATTATGAGGGCCAAATATATTTGACTTTTGAGTTTAATGGTGGGTGGGATTGTTACGGAAAGGAAAAATTTAATTCTATGAAATTATCTCTGTAAGTATATCTGCTTTCAATATACTAATAAAAACACTATACAATAAAAAAGTCACAAAAAAGAAGTCACAAACCTGCGCTATAAATTACATATTTTCTAAAAAAAAAAAATGTCATCTTTATACTGTTGTGTCTGCAAATACGGCATGATTAGTAAGTTGTTTTGAACATACGCAGTAGCTGTTCAGGAGGTGGCTTGTCTGCCAAAACCCTGCATCTAACTTGTGGTGTTGGGGGTTCTGTTGTGATCACTGGAACTGAAGAAAATGCAATTTTCTCTATAGTTCAGATGGACATAAATCATGCAAATCTATTGTAAAAATGCAGGAAATTGGCTTTGAATAGGAAATATTTTTCAAGACCTCCCTCCCAAGTTTTGGGATCTTGGTCTTTCGTCTGGCTACAGCTCTAGTTATAATCATAAATAGAGGCCAAAATATATTGAACAGCAGAGTTATGCTCAAATGCTCAAATGACTAGATTTCACACTCAGTTTCTAAAATATCAAAAATAAATCTCATATGATTCTTCTCTATGAATAAAGTATACATTCAATATTATTCTATGTTATGTTAATATTTAAGCATCTTGCCAGAAAGTATTAGAATCATGCCTATGAATATTAGTGGTTTGAACACTGAAGAATACCAATTAACTTCCAATAATGGCCTGGGTATCCATTTGCTTTTACAACAAAGAACATGTGGTGCTTATTATCCTTCTTTTAATTTCACAGCTCCCATCTACAGCTATTTGCAATGGCCATTTTGTGTCCCTTCTTAGGTAATTGGTTTATTCGGAGCACCGTTAAAGTAACTCACTGGAGATGGGTATCACTTTCATGAAGCTGTTGACTTTATCTCAAGTGTGAATGCTTGATTGTGATTTGGAAAGACTTTACTCCTGGCATGAGACCTAGCCTGGGTTAAGTGGGTTGTCTCCTTCCTTTCCCTGTGGGCACAAGTTTAATAAATGATGCTCAACTGTGAAAATTCCTAGTACTCAGACAGAAGGAAAATGTGTGTGTGTGTGTGCATGTGTGTGAATGTGTGCGCGTGTGTTTGTGCACATAGGGAAAAAGTATTCAGCTGGAATTGAATTGAATCAGGACTGACACGCCACACTCTTTGAGACTCTTGGTTTGTATGTGGTTTGTTTGACTAAAGGGCATCCGTGCATGTCTAGCGGCCTGCTTACACTGCTTAGGATAAAATACTAGAGAAAAATATACAATGACAGCCTTTGTAGAATTCTGTCTGTGTTAACACTGCATTTACTTAGTAATTGCTCTTGGGGGTGGAGCAACAGTGCAGCAGTAGTGTACATCTGCAGGTATAACACAATACTCTTAAATGTCACCTTATACAAGAGTTGCCATCAATTAATCAACCTCAGGAATTTTATTTCACTGACCTTTACAGTTAAAGCCAATTAAAATGATTAAGGTATAATATATATCCCTGTAGCTCATACAGCAGCATGCTGATTGATCATTTATCATTCCTTGACACCTCTCATTGAAACAGATGAGAAATTTGGATAATTACTTCTGCAGCATGCTGTGCTTTGGTACATTACAGATATGTCTGACTATCTACATACCCCCTGTATTTTAAAGCACCAGCATCCACTGCCAGGATAGAAGTTAATGCTTCAGATAATAGCAACTCAATAGCATCAATTCTCAGTTCTTGCAGGTTCTCTGGAGGCTTAGTCATGCTGCGAACATCCTGTTCCACCTCATCCCAAAAGTGCTTTATTGGGTTGAGATCTGGATACTGTGCAGGCCATAGGAGTAAACTAAAGTTACTCTCATGCTCATGATCTTGAGATGATGCATGCTTCATGACATGGGATATTATCCTCCTGGAAGTATCCATTTACCAAGGGTAGACTGTGGCCATGAAGGCACCGCGTGAGTTTAGGGATGCTGTGGTATTCAAATGATGCTCCATTGGTACACCAATTTCCCACACCATTACACTATCACCACCAGTCTGTAATGTTGACAACCGGCAGGATGGATCCATGGATTCATGTTGTTTATGCCAACTTCTGACCTTGCCATCAGCATTGGAGTGGAACCATGGTCTTCAGCTGCTGCAGCCTAGGATCTTAAATCACATTCTGGGCCCTATTTTCATTCCAGTGCAGATCAAGCGCAGTGAGCTTGCATCGGCGAATTTTGTACTAATTTTGTTGGCTGCAAGGGGATTTTTTACCGCCTGTGCTCATTTGGTAATTTCGGTGCTCGCCATGACATTGCTTGTGCTGATATGGGGAGGGGAATGTCAATACAAATCAAGTGTCGTAGTGCAGGGTAACACTTTACTTTACATTGACCTTATTCCAGTGTATTAATCTGTGTATTAACCTGTGAAAAAGTACTGTACTTGATAAGTAGGTAAAAATCTCCCAAATACATAATGTACTTACAACAGTGTAACAGCACTGTTTTAATGAAGCTATTCGAATGGTGTGTTATACTGTTGTAAGTACATCCACCTACTCAGACCATGTCTTAACACAGACACTGGTGTTCTGTGCTATTTTTGTGGCTTTAGATGGTGAGGGCACATCCACATAGACCACCTCTACAAGTACACATGTTTACATAAACATTAAAAATGTGACTTTAATGCGATTAATGGGGACACCAAAATTGTACTGCGCTGCTTGATCATTACTGACACACCCCCTAATGCGCCTACTTCATGGCGAGTCACTAAAATACGAAACGGACAGAGGTGAGAAAAAAACCTGTGTGCCCCCGACAAAAATGCCACTTCTCTGGCATAAAGCCTCGCCATCCGCCATGCACCGTCACGAAAATAGAGCCCTGAAAAAGAGTGATCATCAGAACAGCCTGTGCTTTCTGGACAGGCCCAATCTCTCCCTGCCACAGCCCTGGATCAATCACTGCTATGCCAGGAAGGATCTAAGTCTGTCCAACACACACACACATATGCACACACACACACACACATACATACTTCTCTACACACTCATGGACAGACCCATGCACAAAATGTACATTTACACAAACATGCATGAGGTTCAACATGCACATGTTACCACATAAGGGAAATAGTTTGAGAGAGAAAGCGACTACGAGAGACTGTGACGAGAGAGAGAGTAAATGATAGAGAATAACGGACATCCCCCAACGCCAACACACACACACACACACACACACACACACACTTTCTCCACCCTCCACCTCCCTCGGCCCCTCTCCCCCCTCTACAGCCCAGATTTGGGTGGAATCCCTCTATAATTCCCATTATGGTGGCGTCAGGCTTGGTGCTGAAGCGACTGAGTGGCTTAGCTGTCTTAGCGGCTGCATTCCAAACCAGCTTTACCGTTTCTCTCCCAGGGCGGTCCCGTTCCAAACAGAGGCTTTGGCTTGTACACCACTGGTAATACCACCCACAGGCCATCACCGGCCTGTCAGCCACGATAACTGAACAAGTTTATTTTGGTTAGGGAAGAAGACACTGCCCTGCTATCAGTAAATATGGACACCTTTATTTCTTAATGACAGAAATGGTCAAATATTAAATATGATTAACTGAGACACTGCAAATACTCTGTCTGATGATTTGATATGTTGATGCAGGTTTATTTTGCTTGATCTGCCTATCATAGTTTTCAATTACAGGCAAAATGCAGTTAAAAGTGGTACTTACCAGATGGATCCTATAAAATCTTTAAATGGCAGAGTGATGCCAGATTTCTCTAAATGTTTGTGTGTAAATGTAGTCATTTAGATGAAGCTATTAGCTATAGTTATACATTTCTTCAGTTATTTAGTGAATAAACTGAGCTGTAGGCCTATCTTCTGTCATCTGACATCTTAAATCTAGCCTCTAAATAAAATTGAAAAAACTTAATAGCACAAACAGCAAATAATCATTAAGATGGTGATATGGAGTGACAATGTGGAAGGATTTATAAAACAGTCAAGTGTGTGTGTGTGTGTGTGTGTGTGTGTGTAATGGGTGTAAGTGTAGGGTTAGGGTGTGAAGGTGTGTGCGTGTATGTGCGTGTAGGGTCTGCATTCAGGCATGCATGGGTGTGCGTGTGTGTCTGTGTGTGTGTGTCTGTGTGACAGAGATGGATGGGGTTTCTGGTATAAAAACTAAAGTTAAATGTCACACCTGTCCGTCACGACACACCTGCTCTCACTGACGCGTCTGCTCTGACAGGCTGACATTTACACACCTCGACAGACCCACACACAAACACACACGCACACACACACACACACACACACACACACACACACACACACATACACATACATGCACAAACATATGCCCACGCACATGCACAGAGACAATGGTTCCATATCCCAAAAGCACCTCTAAGTCAACTGTCTTCTTGGCTAATTTCTGACCAAGACGTGTTACATTTTCTCTCAAGTTCTAGATCTAAGAGCCGAAAGGCTGACTAACAAAAGGCTGATTAAGAGCAGTCATGGTTTTTTGCCCTCAAATGGAAGTACAACGCATGTTTCTTTTACCTTTATTCAACAAGGGAATGTTTACAATGTTTACAGTTTGCATGCTCATTTTCAGGAAAACCCTGCTTCACACTCACAGTTACATATATTCTTACCTGCAAAATACACCCTGGGTGACGTTTGCGTTTATTACGATAAATAAAATAGGATGGCAGGTATGACTCCCTGCCCTTCCCCCATACGCCCCCACACCCCTCTCTCTCTCTCTTACCCTAAGAAGGGTAAACATTGGTATAGTCAGAGAACACAGGGTATAGTTGTGGAACACAGACACACACACACACACACAAGCACACACACAATCATATTCTATTTTTTATGTTATGAATGCATCATGCCTCTCGGGTGTGGCTAGTAAGAAAGGCAGTGCTGTCATTTATTTAAAAAGGATATGACGGCTGCCGCAATGATTTAATCTCTCTCTACCTCTGTCTCTGTTTCTTTCTCTTCCCAACCTGTATTGTCTTCTGTTTATACCCTTAGAGCCTAGGCATACTAAAGTCGGTTAATGGTGACAATTAGGGTTTAAAGAGCACAATGGAAGATGGATGGATAGGGTGAGTGAGACAGAGATGGCACAGATACACAAATGTTAAACAATAGTCTCGTTTGTGTGCGTGTGTCTAAACTGAAGCAGTAACACCTACAACAGTTTACATGTGAGATGTATCCCCCAGGAGGAGGGTATGAGTGAAATACTGTACATTGTAAACATAAGGCTTTGGGACAAGTAGCTGTTCACCATTTTCATTTTGGTTGGTGTTGCTGTCGTAAACTGCCAGCTTCCTATGCATCCTATGCTTGTCATCGAGGGTGCTTGGCCAAGGCTGTGCCCCCTTTTTGTGTAAAGAAGATGATCGTCCATATTGAAGACTATTGCCCGTATGTGAGTTGGTGAGCTGTGAGACAATACTAGATTGTTTAAACAGATTGAAAAACACGCCAAAAAGTTGCTGTGTTGTGGAATGCACCTCCAGCAAGTGTAAAAATCACAATCTTCGGTCGTGATTTTTACGGCCTAAGCTCTAACAGCGACTAAGCAGGCATGAAAGCTGACCAATTCACCTTAATTTTTCAATGCTGAACACTAAAGTTCAGGCAGGGTCACTCAATAATCTAAAGACATGCCTTTCATAATTTAGTTAATTTAGTGAACAAATACTTAAGTGAATGGAATAAAGCAGAATAATGTGAGTGCATCCATTTCCCACTCCAAGTGTACATGAGGACCCAGGTTATACCCACATTCCCCACCATATATGGAAAACCTGCTCTGCGGGAGATCCACTTGCACCTGGAAATAGAGCACCAGAGACAGTTTGACAGTTCAACCAAGGAGTCTTTTACATGCAGGGAAAGGGAGGTGGAGTGAAGAATTAACTTAAATTCTCTCCGGGCTGGGGTAAGCACTCCTTCAGGGTAAGTGGCTTCTTCCTGGGAAAAGACACAAAGGGAGAGAGGGATCAGATATGCTGGGGGAAAAACAGGAGAGACATGTTAGCCCAATGTCCAAAATTTAGTTATTCACATATTCTCAATCTTTGAATGCTATTTTATGCTTGTATGATGTTATTATTGATTTTAAATAATATTGATGTTAAATATTTTGAAAGATAGAAAGTTCTATCTCAGAAACTACATTTCAGCTTGGTACTATTAGGCTCTATTTCACACAGGCTTCACCCTTAGTGGACTGAAATTTGCATGAATGTATTCAGCCAATCAGGATGAGCCTACTCAATCCTATGGCTGGTATACCTTTACTTTGTGTCAGGAGGCAGAGACTAGGACCCAAATGCAATGACCGGCAGAGAGAGAACTTGGTAGAAGCAAGAGCTTTAATAGCTGAACTTAGGCAGAAGAACAAAAACCAAAAGAAGATCCAAAAAGGCAAAAACTAAAACAGGCCGACAGGCAAAAGGCAAAACTCCAGACCTGGCAGAAGGTCTAAGCAGACACGAAACAACACTGGTGACAAGGCAGGTAACAGAGCTGCGGGGTATTCCATCAAGGCGGATAAAGGAAAAGCCTGGCTTATTTTGATAAGTCTCGCTAATTTAAGTGAGAGTTTCGTTCCATTACCGTGGCTTATGTGATTCCCTGCTCAGTAACCAAGGTAACTTATACTGCAGAACAGGCTAACTGTCAAGCTTAATTTAGCTGTGTGTCAAAGAATGTCCGACGGGCAGAAACAGACTCCCAAAAGACAGTTCTGTCAGGTGTATGTTCGCGCTGGCATCACTTATGTCATGTCCGTGTTCGGAAACACAAGTTCAGACCTTTTTCTCACAATGTGACTAAGCATGAATGTACGTGTTTACTTTAGTTCCAAAGACCGTATTAATAAAAATAAGTCATGAAAATCATGTCTTACCACTTTCACTGTCTCCAAAATCAATCAATCAAACTTTATTTATGTAGCACAAGTCAGACATCAAATGCAACTCCAAGTGCTGAACATAAGAGTTAAAAAGAACATGAGGTTAGATAAAAAAGACGCCTTATCATTTCCCACCTGCATTCCACAAAGACCCGCCCTACTCTGCCTCTGATTGGCTAGTAGTAGTAGTCAGCGACGGATGCCACTGCTACTGGTGGAGGTCCCCCACCAGTAGCAGTGGCATCCGTCTTTTTTTGGTGGCTACAATGGTACATATTTACAGCTCAACAACTATTTTAACAAATACATTTCACATTTCATTATAGGCTACTTGCCACTCTGGAGAATGTTTTTGTATTCAATTTTCACTTGTTGCCATGTTCCTGTTGAGATGTAACAGTGAAGAATGAATATAGGCCAAGGGTTACCAGGTCAGAGGGGCTTCACACACCTCACCGAATTAGGCTAATTAACAGTAAATGCATTGTAGTTATGTCGGTTCTCCTAAGTTAGCCTACACCATTATTTTAAATATACATCTGATATTATCTAGCCTACTGATAATATAGCCACACAGTCTTACTGTATCTAGTGATCTGAATGTTCATTTATTAATAAATACAAATGAAACAATAAGTAGGCTTGTATAACTTACGCATTTAGTCTGCAATTTTTTGCCTAGCCATCTCCCTCACTTTGTTGATTGTGGCAGTATTGCCCTTGGTGATGACCCCTTTATATTCCTCGTATAATTCTATATATCTCGTATAATTCCAGCCGCTGAGAAGAACACAGCTCTCGTTTTCCCTTCTTTTTGCGACATAGTATCGTCTTTTCGACAATCGACACCTCTGGGCTGCTTATGTACTCCGTGTGCGCGCACAATGCAAGATTATTCAAGCCTGGTAAGAGTTAACGTTGACTAGACACGGCGGGATTGTGTTAGTGGAACGGCTTGAACCTTAAGTGAGAGTCGACGTTAATTCAAGCCGGGCTTTTTCAAGTAAGCGCGGCTTTCATTAGCTCCATTGATGGAATACCCCCCTGGTGACTAAGCGGGAAACACGGGGAACACAACAAACGAACTTGCAAAGACAACTGAGAAACACAGCCCATATAACCACAACTGAGGCAAATTACAAATGGGGAACAGCTGGCTGGATAGGGAAGAGTCCGGGAGCTGATTGGCAGATGACAGGCAGGAGAAGGCAGAACAAGGACACAAAGCTAACGGGCTGATGACAGACAGGTGTGGTGGTGCAGGAGGGGGGAAAGGTGATGACGGGAAGTCCGAGGACATCAGGTGGCTGGCAGGAGGATGGTATGACTGGGGAGTGAAAGCTATCCCACTTTTCTTTAGTGCATGAAGATAACAACATAGATGGCTTCGTCTGACACTCCATTAGCTAAGCACTGCGTGATGTGCCTTGGTCTGGTCGCCGTCGTAGATCCCCACGAGCACTGCTCTGAATGCATGGGTGCCAATCTTGCGTCTCTGGAGATCTGGAGAGATGGGAACCGCCGGATTGAGCCGCCTGCCAGGCTCTTTCTTCTGCAAGGCCCTGGCAGCATTGGAGCCATTTCCAACACTCCCTGGAGCTGCGACTGGAATCTGATGCATAGTATGGTGACAGCCCCTTAAGATCAAGGCTCCAATCTCCGGCCTCGCTGACTTCACCAGGGTGGAGGGGAGGTCCAACATCTTATGTCAAGGCATTCCCCCACTTGACAACGTCCTGGCTGCCCATTTTTCTCCTGGCTTTGCTAGTTGTTTGGGAAGAAAGATCGGCCCCCCTCTCTGCCCAGGCTGCCTCACTGGTTGAAGCGGAAGACAGTGGTCCATCTTCTAAGCACCAGGGGCTTCATCCCAGCCACCACCAAAGAAGAGAGCCTGACTCTTTGCAGTAAGGACCAGCCTGGCCAGTGAGGCTCCCCTCTCCCAGCATCAGTCGCCGACATGCAAGCGACCTCCTTGAATCCCTCCCAACCTTCTTCCAGTTGTAATGCACATGTGTGTTATGTTAATAACAGTAAAGCACCTTACCCCTTCACTAACAGCACTAATTCCTACACCCATTCTCATGATGCTGCCTGCACTCTGTCTGTACTTCATACAAGACACCGACATTAGCGGCGGGTTAGCCATCTCTCTCAGGACCCACACTCCACCGGCCAATTAGGTCAGAGTATTGAGTGCAGCAAGCTCCCACAGAGGACCCATCCCCGCTGCCTTCTGGGACAGCGGGTGACAGTGAGGCGCCAGCTCGTTCGGGGGGTCATGGGGAGAACCCAGCTGCCATCCTCGAACAGCTGGCTCAGCTGAGAGCAAAGCTTGCTTTTCAGTTACCCTCCCCAGCTCTATCCATTAGTCAGCGACAGCCAGCTGAGCAGGGAAGAGTGGGCTGTTTGAAGTCACCATCGCTCCCTCCCCAGCTCATCTCCTCTGGATCGACAGAAAACTTTGACTGGGCTATGTACTTCAGTTTCAATGTGTCCCCATTCAACAAAGTGAGAGTTGCTCATGAAAGCATAACCACTCTTTCACAGGAGATTCAGGAACTGTTACAAAAAGGGGCTATTTCTGTAGTGCCACCAGCAGGCAGAGACATGGGTCTGTTATTTTCCTGAACCCAAGAAAACTGGAGACATGAGACCTATACTGGATCTCTGCCCTCTCCATGTGTATATCGTACAGAGACCGTTCCATATGTTGACATTAAAGATGTTGGAGTTGGTTCAACCAGGCAATTGGTTCGCCATGATAGACCTGAAGGGTGCTTACTTTCATGTCTCTGTGGTACCTCGGCACAAGATATTCCTGCTATTTGCCTTTGAAGGGGTAGCCTACGAATACAACAGGATTCCACTTGGCTATTCCCTGGTCCCCCCGCACCTCCTCAAAATGTGTGGACACAGCTATTGAGCCACTGCACCGGGGACTTGCCTCATAAAGTCAGGAGGTGGTGTGTGGCCTTCAGGGGAAACAAACACATCAAGCTACTGGAACTAACAGCAAGGACTGCTGTTAGTTCCAGTAGCTTGATGCGTTTGTTTTGTGTTTGTGTTTGTTGGTCCTCTCCACTCTCTCACGACCCTGCATACTCCGGGCCTGGAGAACACAGGAGCCAACATCATGTCAAGAAAAGGTCTTGTATCAGATGATTGGAGATTGCATCCCAATACAGTGAGCCAGATTTGGACTCTGTTTGGAACGAAAGTGGATCTATTCGCCACAAGGCAAAATAAACCCTGTGGTTCTCGCTGATGCCCAGGGACTGTATGGGTACCTCACATCCATTTCACTTTTACCTTATCTTGTAATTCTTTTTCTTCTTGTCCCTGCAAATCGATGATAACGCACATAATTCTGATATACAAAAGTCTTATCCATTTGCAGACACTTAATGCAATTGTGTCAAAATCTGGACACCTTATGCAATTTCAGACACACACTTTCTAACAGGGATTTGGGATCTTTTCATGTGACTTTTGTTCTATGAGTTCACAAAAAAGTGCAAGTGACACAAATTAATACTTTTGAGCGGTTAAATATTACATTTTATAAACATCTATGATATTTAGACATATAAACACAATCAGTTATGAACTCAAACAGGAACAGCGTGAACCTTTAGATTGCAGTTTGGGCGGTGTCTTCATGTAGAGGATCTGTGTCCAACTCAGGTTGGGCTGGACTCTCTGCCCAGCCTCCCTCATCGTCAAGGCCATGATTTATGACATGGTCCACCAAAGTGGTCCTAATGTCCTTCATTCAAAATTGATATTCAACTTAAAAAAAAAACAAGTCACGATTAATTCATGAGAAACTTGAATGAAAATAGTGCAGGATGAATTATGTGCATTATTCATTCATTAAGTGATTTTTTGAAATTGGATACGTTACGTTATTTATTACATTAATTCAGTTGACGTCATTGACACACTTAACATAAAAACATCAACTCTTTAGAAAGCTGATCTGTTGCGGTTTTACTAGTAAAAGTGGGAATATTGTTCCTTATCAGGCATTGGAATTACCAGCAGAAATAATCAGTTTTGAACCAGTTACATAACCAATTGCTGCCTTAAAAAAAACAATTATATGCTTTGTGTGTGTTTCCTTTCTTGGTTTCAAAACACAGTTGTTTGTCATGCTCTGCTCTGACATTGTTGTTTGGCGGAAGAAAGTGGCTACAATAAATGTGATGTGTGTGATTCATCAGGCTCCCATCAGGAGCTGCTTCAGTGAATGAAACGTTGGCTGCCACAGTGTTCTCTGTCCATCCCCATTCAGTGCAACTGACAAGATCTTATACTGTGTTATTCTGTTTTGCTTTAGTGATGTCTGGTAGAGCAGAAGCACAGACATATGCACATCGTAGAGGCATGCACACATTGAAATAATGAAATGTGTGCTGTTACACACGCATCTCTTTCCCTTGTTTTCTCAATGTGCCTTTCTGTCTCTCTCTTTGTCTCAGCATCCTTCTGTCCATCTTTCTGTCTGCCTCTCTCTCTCTTTTTCCCTCTCCCAAAAATGCATCCTCGTGGTTTTCAGTGATTTATATAGTCATTCTTTTCATATCTTCATAGAGAAAGACAGAGACAGAGATAGAGTTATGGAACAGAAAATGAATGAGAAAGCTGAAAAGACACTGCATACACACACACATTCACACTGATACGTAATGTGTGTGTGTGTGTGTGTGTGTGTGTGGTGTATGTGAGTACCTATACATAATCTATGTGCTTATAGCTTGTGCTCTCATGTGTGAGGGACCATAGCCAGAGGGTAGAAAATGAGTATGTAGAATAAGGGCAGTAAACAACAAAGCAAAGCAAAAATATACGGGAATTCTTGAGATTCTCTTATTTGTAAGAAATAGATTATATGCGATTATTATGTATTGACATCTGAACTGTTCACACTGTTGTCTACACCTGAGCTCACATTGGTAATGTATCATGGCCATGACTACTGGCTATGATGGATTGGCTTTAACAAAATGATTACAGGCAGGCTGCTAACTGGCTGTGTGCAGACATGCTTACTTACTTTGATTATGAATAAACATAAGGAAACAGGAAAAACTGGATGTACGAGGGTGAAAATGGTGAAGGCCCAAAGGTCTATTTTTTCATCCTAGAGAAGCCCGGGGGTGAGGGTGGTAGTGAAACAAGGGCACATGGTGTGTGTGTGTGTGTGTGTGTGTGTGTGTGTGTGTGTGTGTGTGTGTGTGTGATGATGATTTCAGCATCTTGGGTTTGAATCAAGCTCTTGACCTATGTTGTTTGTTGTCCCCTCTCTCTTTTCCTGTTGCTCTCCAATATGTATAATCTTATACATTAGAAGTTAGAATACGGTGGTAGAAAGCAGCTGCAGATGACATATGCTTCCACATATATATATATAGATAGATAGATAGATAGATAGATAGATAGATAGATAGATAGATAGATAGATAGACACACACACACACACACACACACACAACATAGTATAGGCTTGATTTTGACTATCGAGAGGGCGTTTGGGTCATAAATCATCTTTTATGTGTTCCCAATGGCACAACACCTGCGTGTGTTTGTGTGTGATGTTCACCCATGCTTGGAAAGATGTGCATATGTGTGTGTGAGTGTGTGTGGAAGAGAGAGAGAGAGAGAGAGAGAGAGAGAGAGAGAGGGAGTGAGTGAGTGAGAGCATGTTGAATAGATTTTAGGTGTCTATATGGCAATTGTTTCTTCTCTTTATTGTATTTTTTTTCTTTAGGTTTATCATTTATAATTTTGAGGCTCTTTAGCGAAACTTAATGTCTTGCTCAATACTCCAACTATCAATGAATGCACACTGCTTTCAAGCATCTGAATATCAATTATTAATTCAGGATTACAGCAATGTTGAATGTGGCCTATGTGGCTTAAAATGGTGACTGTGTTTTCATTGCTGCATTACAAACGTTACTGCTGTTGAAACCAGTTGTACTTCATGAGTAGTACCATGAGTGTATTGTGTCTTTTGCTGAGGATAATAAGGCAGTTCACTATGCAGCTTCAGGTGTTCAGGAACAATAGCTGGTGGGAATTGATTGAATGAAAACCAAGGCAACATTAATCAATAAACATTGCCTTTTATGCAGTGTTTATAATAGTCTGTGCAAGTAAAAATCAGGGTTGTGTGAGTGATGCATGAGGCCAGCTTTCTTTGGTAAAGATGTAGGCCTACCCATCATAGAAGTTTTGTTTTACTGCATAGAACAGCAAACTACATGTACAGTGTTATTCCAAATTCATGTGGAATAATCTAGTAGATTCTAACCCAATTTATATTTCGAATGATAACTCTGACCTCAGCCCCAAGAAATATAACCAGTCATTAGATCTCATAATCAGTTATTACAGATACTCAGCTCAGGTGTCTGTGTGTGTGTGTGTGTGTGTGTGTGTGTGTGTGTGTGTGTGTGTGTGTGTGAGTGTGTGTGTGTGTCTGTTGTCACCAGTACATCCCATTAATCTTTTTTTACTTATCACTGAAATTATAGTTAATTAACACTCCTATCTAATTTTGCAAATACAAGGACTAATACAAATATAAACACTGTACAAATGTATGTAAATGTCATGTCTTATTATCTTAGCATATTTTTATCCAAACACATACATACACACTCACACACCTCTCTATTGTTTTCTGTCTCTCTGCCTTTCATCTGTTTCTTTCTCCCATTGTTGGGACAGTCTAAATATGTATTGATCAGCCACCGTATGGAAAAAACAAGCTACTTTTCCCTGACCCTCTCATTATCTCAGATGTCACAGCAAAGGTCAGAGGTGAAATTATTTCGACCCTGACTCAATCTCTCCCAGCCTAAATTCAATTTCCTGTCATGGAATTGCTCTTTATATTCAGTAAACAAGTTATAGCCCAAAATATATTAATAGATTGGAAATCAGAAATCAGGATACAATAAGGGATAGTGCTTTCTTTATATTTGTTTTCTCTTGCCGAAAATAGAAAGTTGTTGGTGGATTGTATTGCTCCATAAAAAACAAATAGAAGGCATTTATCATGCAAGAACGATGATGCAATTTCAGTAGCATATTGCTTTTCCTAATGACTTCTAGTCGCTCAGTGTCTCCATTTCCCCAGCGACTCTCTGGGATGACAATGTGCCCTCTCAGCCTTACACCACAGGCCCTACTGAATGAGATGGCGACTTTCCTTTTGTGTGTGTGTGTGTGTGTGTGTGTGTGTGTGTGTGTGTGTGTTACTCTATATATGTGTGTGTGTGTGTGCAAATGAGAGAAAGAGAAAGAAACATATTTCTAGTAAAAACAGCACCAGCATCATTGCACACGAGGACCATATGTGCGCATGCACACACACACACACACACACACACACACACACACACACACGTGTCATGTTATACCAGATATGTTTGTATATTTCTGTGTATAGCTACCATCTATTTTGTGTTGTGGCAATTTCTCTCAAAAAAACCCCTCATGAATAGGTAAGGGTAAATGTGAGGTTACTAAGCGTGAGGCAAGAACAGTCACAAGCTTAATGAAGGCAAAAAACAATTTGCCATCATGGGTCAAACAATTTCCTAATAGTACATATTTGGATGTTGAAGTGCAATACTTCTGAACTAATTTTTGTATTTTGGCCATTATTTCTAACCACCCAGCCACACTTTGAGGTGCATAAAAGCTGTAGGTTTGTCACTCATAGACTTATTTTAAGATAGTAATTGAAACGGGTCAGTCTACTGCATGAGTGATTGAGAGTGTGGCAAACTAACAGTTTTTATGGACATTATTTTTCCTGATTTTCCTTATTCAAATTTTCGTACAGGATTGGGCAAGTCTGATACAAGCTATAGTTTTATTCACTCACTTATTTGGCTACTGGAGCACAGCAGGCTTAGCCTATATATTCCCACCTAATCCATTGTTGGTATACATCATATCATTTTTGTAGCTTGTCATGACCACTGTGTCACTGGAACATGGTAAGAAAAACTTTTTACAGCTATCTGGCGTGAAGAGAAACTGGCAGCATTGCTTGTGAGTTAGCTGTATCCTTCAGGCACCTAGCTGGCCTGTGTGGATTTATTCCTATGAAATAGGTGTTGGCCTGCCCTCTCTCCTCATCTTTCCCACTTCATTCACCCCCTCCTCTTCCTCCTTCCCCAGCGGTAAACTGTTGAAATGGGATGTGTACTTTATGGAAATGGATGATGTGTTTATGAAAGATGAGTGCTTAAAGGGAGGACACAGTGAGAAGCTGATAACTCCTCTCTTATCTGGACCCAACACATGTTAGTCATTTGCCAGACTATCTATCAATGTGATGTGCATGGACAAGGTGTGTGTGTGTGTGTGTGTATGTGAGAGAGAGAGAGAGAAAGAGAGAGAGAGAGAGCGCAGAGAGTGAGAGAGTGCAGGGCAAACAGGAGAGAAATAGTTAGCACATATTTATTGAAAAAAGCAGGGAAATTGATTGAAGGAATTCCACTTACACTGCATGGAACATCCGTGCATGCACATGCAAAGATACACACACATACACACACACACATACACACACACATACAGTACAAGCAAAATAAATATTTGCAGGCAATAGCGCACTGGGATGCCTTGATAACTTGCAACACCCAGGGACTATTTTGAACACACTTTGTCCAGGGGTTTGAACACACACACCTACACACACACACACACACACACACACACACACACACACACACACATACACATATTTATTAAACACCCAGATTTACTTGCTTCCACTCATGGATGAGGTGACCTTTTCAACATACAATGCCTCAACGCTCACAGATCCATATGGGACGATGTGAAGTTCCCTCTGACACAGCCATGTAATGACATGGTAGGTTAAAGGATTTTCAGTCGTTTTGTAATACACTGAGGCATTCTATGCTGTTATACTCTGATGCCTTATACACATGTGGATGAAACATTTCAAAAGCTTTAAAACAACTAAATTCATACTTCATCGGAGGCAGGATTTTTTTTTTTTTTACTTTCAACCACATAGACCTGGGTTTGTAAATGGCTGTGGGTTCAGTGGGTTAACACATCTTACATTTGAACACACTACATATGAAGAATACAAATTTTATATCACTGACAACAAATTAATGTTGTGGGTAGAGATTAGTCAACCATTTAATCCTAATCTATACCTTCAAATCACTCTCTGGTTTGTAGGGAGAGTATTATATGTTGGCATTCATCTTGTAGCCATTGGCGCTTTGTTTCAAATCAGTTTGTATACTTGCTGGACAGCAAACATGTTGGATTGCAGCTTTTATTTGTTCACACACACCCTAAGGCTGTGTGCAAAAGCCCTGGTTATTTGAAATGGCTCAATACCCATACATCCATGTGTGCATATGTGCATGTACACACGCATGCGTGCGCACACACACACACACACACACACACACACAGTGTGGCTAAGACTATATTCTATTGGAAAGCCACAGGAGAGAGATGGAGGGAATAGCCGGAGCCAAGTGCTCAAGGGCCGATTTGTCCTCTCTCTCTCTCTTTCTTCCCCACACACACACACACACATACACACACACACTCTCAGACACCCTGACTCACACAAAGTCCTTGCAACAGGCACTGCCATTGGTATCAGACACCATGCTGTATAAATGAATGCTGTCGACAATGTCAACAGAAACGGCACATAATTTTCTGCTGTTCCTTTCTTATACGCAGAAAGATGAGTGAATAATTTAGATGAATAGATAATTTTTTCTTTTCAAAGAATACACAATCTATCTTTCTTTTTTGTGCATTCAAAATGGCTGCCATAGAATTGCTTACCATGACATACCATTGGATTTGATTCTTTATCACTTTCTGTTTGTCTCCTTCTCTTTCTGTAATGGATAGAAGTGCCCTTTCGCTCCTTCCGAGTGCTGTCAGATGCCGACAGAATAAACAACATGTTTTCACATGGGTATAGTGGTAAATAGTCTACCTGTGTCATGTCTATTAGATTGTGCAGTATGTGATTGGAAAGCACACTGATTTAGTGGTTGGGAGGTGTGGAGGGGGTGGGGGAGGGGGTGTGTGGTGGAGGAGGATCTCTGTGTCTGGGAGTGAGTTAGAGTGACACGGAAATTTCCATTGAATCATCCCTTTACCCATGTATGGCCATATATGAGCAGTAAATCTGGCTTGATTAGAAATACTGTGGTGGGCGTGTGAGGAGGGGTGGGCTTTGGGGATTGAGGAGTTGTTGTTAATGTTGGTGTGTGTGTGTGTTTGTGTGTGTGTGTGTCTATGTGTACACACATGTCCCTTCAGCCATGTTCTGGATCAAAAATTCCATCTGCTCACTATTGTCCTGCAGCACCCACTGACACACACACACACACACACACACACACACACACACACACACAAACATATTGTCTGTTTTTCCACCTGTCAGTGTACCCTACCACAGATGTAAACACACTAGCTCTTCTCAACCAATAACAACGAACAAACATATAAACACACAAACATACACACACGTCCATCATCCATCCCACTCCATGCAGAGTGACAGCCGCAGATTGAGCTGGAACTAGCCAGAGGGCCAGAGGCCAGGCATGGATGGGCAGACACATACATACATATACTGTACACACACACACACACACACACACACACACACACACCATATACCCTACCCAGCCATCCCCCAGCAGTGACTCAGATGCAACTAGCCTATCCCTGGGCTCTGGGGATGAAGCAACCAGCCTCCAGAGAACGGGGAGACAGGAGATCCATAAACCCAAGCCTGTGTCCGGACAGATAGGACAGACCACTCCACTAACCAGGTAGCCAGGGGCAAAGGGTGTAAAAGGGGGCCAAAGGAAATAAAGCAATGAGAAATTAAGCATTAGCATTCCTTCCCTAGCTCATGCAAACAGGAGTCAGGAAAGTGCATATGCCCCAAGGCTCTGTACCTTCAGGAATTACAGTCATTAGGAATTACTACTTAAAAATTTGTTGAAATTCAAATTAAAAAATGTAGAGGTAGAATCAGTACAAGCTAAAAAAATATACAAATATCGGTACAACTTTAACATACGGTGCTGAAAGAACAGGGTAGCTGTTGGATATTGCAAGACGAATGCGAGTACCGTCAATAGAACTTGCAGACGTTAACCTGGTGGTTAGTGCGCATTAGAGTGAGGCAGTTACATCTCCCAGGAGGTATCATTCAGTTTCTTTTATTATTGTCAGTACCAACCTTATAATTATCAACTGCTACCCGCTACCCGGTCCTTACAGGACATTTGGATAATTTCCCAGTGAAGAACCTCAGAGGTAATCAGAGTTATAGCTATGCCTAACAGAAGGTATCATGTAGTTATCAGTACCTACCCAGTCCTTACAGGACATTAATGAGTTTTAAGAGAAGAATCTGTGTGGCTCTTTTTCAAACGTCAAATCATTTTCAGTTATTTCACTGTAACTACCATGTAACTACACCAGGTGAGCACCGTATACTAAAGCAAACCATTCCCTGTAGTTTCATAGTAACTACTCAGTCCTTACAGTACCTACCCAATCCTTACAGGAGATTAATGAGTTTTACGAGAATAATCCATGTGTGACCAATCCCAGTAGTTTCATAGTATCTATCCAGTCCTTACATGACATTAATGAGTTTTATGAGAAAAATCCATGTGGCTCTTTTTCAAAATGTCAAATCATTTTCTGTTATTTCACTGCAGGTACCATGTACCTTCACCAGGTGATACTAAAGCAAACCTTCCCCAGTATTTTACGTACGTACGTCATGCCTATAACTTACATGTCCTGTGGAAAAAGCCCCCACGTAGGATCCATGTTGTGGTGAAGGACTATTGCAAGCAGTTTACCAGATATGGTACAGTAATTTCGGCCTTTGAGCACCGTATACTGAAGTACTGAAGTCGTTCGGCATATTTCCAAGTTAAAGCAAACCCACACATTTTCAACATTTAAGTTTAAATGTATGAACATGGAATAATGGTCAAGGTTGCACAGTGTTAGGTTCAGTTCTTTTAATTTTTACTCAAAACATGAAAAAATAGTGAGGACACAGGGTTCATAATTCTAACAAAACAGCTGAGGGTAAAATAGCAGTGTAATGTAATGTGTAAGTAATGTGCACAATGTGAAATTTTCCAAGGAAAACACTAATTTCTTACCTAGAACATGAAAAAATAGTGAGGGCATACCTCTGACATTGAGGGTTCATAGTTTATGATACTGAGTTTCAACCGATAAAAAAATAAGCATTTGCAAGCACTTGGGCTGTGACTGGTAGCTAGTTAGCTAGGGACCGGGTAGCAGTTGATAATTATAAGGTCGGTACTGATAATAATAAAAGAAACTGAATGATATCTCCTGGGAGATGTAACTATACTGTCTAACTCTGACTAATGCGCACTAACCACCAGGTAACTTCTGCACGTTCTATTGACGGTACTCACATTCATCTTGCAATATCCAACAGCTACCCTGTTCTTTCAGCACCGTATGTTAAAGTCGTACCCAAATATTTATTTGTGCAAATGAATACTGACAACTCTTAACTCTAAATTTGCTGTTGTGACATTCTAAAATGATGTGGTTTGGATGGGGACCTGCATGCATGTTTTGTGTAGTTTATCTTTGTTCTTGACATCTGGTTTTCTGAGGCTGGCTTTCTTTAGCCACTGCCTTTGTTAGGGGCTTGTGTTTCTCTTACAGGTCTCACCCACCTGTATCATCCAGGGTCCAAGAAGGACAAGGAGGGCTTTTCCATCCCCTCCACGTGGCCCCAAGAATCAGACCATCACTGTTCAGGGAAGTGAGAGATATAAAAGGGGCCTGGACCGTCATCCCACACTTCCCCAGGCTCATGCAGCTAGGGCCAAGGGATGTATGGCATGACATGGGGGTCAGATGATCCCCAGAGACAAAAGCCCATCTCAAGCCAGTGTTCAATGAAGCAGCGCGTGTGTGTGTGTGTGTGTGTGTGTGTGTGTGTGTGTGTGTGTGTGTGTGTGTGTGTGTGTGTGTTTGCGCGCACTATGCAAAGGCTGGCGGAACAGACCGTTTATGTAACCCTGTGGCCTTAAGCCCATGTTAATGAAAATCCCAAGTAGGCACGTGTGTGCCTGTGTGTCTGTACATGCATGATTAATTACATGTTTCCTTACATGCTTAAGTGTGTCATTTCATGTTTGAATGTGTGTGTGATCCCTAGCTAACAAGCCAGGTCATTGAAAGGTAAAGAGGCCAGGTGGTCGCTGGGGCTCAGCTGCAGGCCCATATCCAGGCAGCAGCCCTGCAGCTTCCAGGCTCGGTCCCTCTGGAGGTCAGTATGGTCAAGAGGCCGAGGGCACAAATGGTCTGACAGCACTGGATACAGATATAGCTATCAAAATCATCAAAACTTTGAAATGTTATTTACTGCTACCACATCGCTCTTTTTTTTTCTTTTTTCAGCTGCCAGAAGGTACAAAGGATTATGTGACAACCAGTTACAAGAGACATGCACGTTTTGTGATACTCTAGTTCTGTTTTACAAAATTAGAGAAAGAATAGGTTTCCATGATGGCTGTTGTACTACTGGAAGAAGCCTCCAGAAGGTGCATGATGGGTAAATTCTGCGCAGGCTACCACTGTTAGACAGGAACTGGAGTGGATATGAGTGGATATGACCTTGACCGATGAATGGTGATGTTATAGAATGATAGTTGACACAGTGATAAGTTAGTACAGACCCATAAAACGTACAAGCATGCAGACACACACAAGGAATAAATCCAATCTAGGTTTTAAAATAAGTAAATAAGTAAAGTAAATTCCATTCCAAAATACTCCAAATGGGTTTAGAAGCACTTTTCTGGCTGACAGCTTGAATGCGATTAAAAACTTGTGTTCACTTAGGTTCAATATCACATCTACACTCAAGTACATGTAAAACACATTAATAGCTTGCATTCTCTCTCTCTCTCTCTCTCTCTCTCTCGCACACACACACAAACACACACACACACACATACACACACACTCCTGTCACTTGCACACATTTAGTGTACCTGGGAAGGCTACCAAAATCATTGCTTATCCCACATGGTAAACAACAATTGCCCCTTTTAAGTGACTCAACCGAGGATAATCCCTATTATATTTGTGTGGTTGCTTTGGCCTGAGACATCATTAGTATTTAGTTAAATGAAAGAGAGTCATACAGACAATAGTGACATGTTACAAAATTCTCCATTTCTGAAATTAATAATTACTATTTCATGCTAAAATGAAGATAAAACATAATATGGTACAATACCGCCAATGACTCATTTGTTGAGCCTTACCAATGGCTAAATTTTAATATTTGTATCTAATATTTGTATGGCTTTCACCGGAGAAGCCATGGATTCAAGTTTCAGCTGATCCTTGGATGACTCACAGGACAAAGAACCATCTGAATATCACATGAAAAAGCACAAATTATCTTTTAATTACATTCGGTCTCTAAAGCTACTCTGAAAGTTTGAATCATTCATTCAGTGCCATATGGACGGGTCTAAAAAGAGAAAGGGCCTTTTTGTAATTATGTGTGAACATATTGTACGACTATTAGGAGACGGTGGCCAAATAGCTCTGTAAATGTGAGTGATGAGGGTGTCTTTGATTGGCTGACTACTCATTTCATAGAACTGAGCACAATGAGTAACTATACAGCTATATGTATACAGTATTATGCAACAGTTACATCCAGCCATGCAACATGATTTACATCCTGTGTGACCAAATCCCAGCTGTCACTTTAACATAGTCTCTCTCATTTTTTATAACGTAATTATTGCAACTAAAATAAATCTCTGGAATGGTCTTGTCAAATTTTGGTACATTACGATTCAAATATGCTCAAGTATGTTTCCATCATAACATTTCCGCGAGGCAGTCAAAAGGTCACCGGTTCAAATCTCTTGCCCCCTCATTTCCCAACATAAAATGTCTGCTTGAGAGTGAATTATGCAGATTCCCAGCCGAACATTTGCTTTACATAAAAGCATTTTGCTGTCTCTCCAGAAGGCAGAAAATCTATATATGAAATGCATTTTTTAAATGCTGATGAGAATGTTTGCTTTGCTCTCTCTTAAATGTTTTTATTTTTATTTTTTATACATATGTTGCAGTTCAGGTCACTTAAGTTCCATTTGAGTCGACCCCTGCTCCTGTACCTCCCTGGTCACTTAAGTTCCATTTGAGTCGACCCCTGCTCCTGTACCTCCCTACATCTTTATCCTCCCCCCTCCCACTAGGCCATGTATAGATTCATATTTTATTTTCTCCATTCTGTGTTTTTTCATCACCAACTCTGGCTCTATTTTCGCACACAAAATCATCTTAATCCTTTGCATAAAACAAATGATCGAGTTGAGAAAACGGGGAATAAATGGACTGGTGGATGGAAGGACAGATGGATGGATGGACGGATGGAAAAGGGATGGGTGGGTGGGAATTTGTTTGGGAATGATAGATAAATGGATGGATGAATGAATAGATAAATGGGGTTGTTGGGATTATGGATGGGTGAAGGAGAGAGGGTGAGGGAGAGAGAGAGAGAGGATTAGCCCCTGATGAGAACCACTGTGGTTTTCCCATCTGCCATGCATCTTTTAACCTTGATTGCCCCAGCCAAAAATAGATTGGTTTGGAATGTTTAATGCATGTGCATGTACATAATGAAAAGAATGTGTGTGTGTGTGCGTGTATGTGTGTGTGCGTGCGTGCGTCCGTGCACTTGAAAGTGTGTGTATCCATACGGCACATGCATGTTCTTGCACCCATGCATGTATGATCATCAATATCAGCATAGCACGTCAGTTGTGACGTGCTATGACGAGTGTGTGAGTGTGTTAGTGGTAGAGAGCCTACATGAAGGCTTTTAGGCGCTGCACACCTTGGTCATCATTAGTCAACTCTTGCCTGTGCCGCTGCCCTTGCCTCATGGCGAGGTTAAGCTACTGAGTGTCAGAGCCAGGCAGTCTCATTACAGTATGAGATGACTAATGCTCGACAGTGGCTGTGGCAGTCGAAGTCTGCAGTTACTGCCAGGCGCCCTCATCATCTTTGTTGTCATTATCATCATCATTGTCATTGACACCGTCATCATTTTCGTAAATATAATCACTGTCACTGCTGTTGACGTTTTTGTCATTGTCTTCGAGATCATTATCATTGTCGTTGAAGTTGTTGCTATTGCCGTAATTACAGTCATCCTCCTTCTCATTGTCACCTTCATAATCATCTCCACATTAACATTCTTGTCAGTCGAATTGGTCATTATTTTCCTTGTCAACATAACTATTATTTTCATTGCCATTTCATCGTCATTATTGTCAATATACCTGTGAATTTTCCATTTTGTGTCCCTCTTCCCTCAGATCCTGCAGATCTAGGCTGCGTTCTACTGCAAAGGGTTCATCCCTTAGCCTTGAGCGCATTTCATACTTTAATGAAAATAGCGTCTCTGCACATAAACTGATGCTATTTGAGTATTTCAGGTTGAAAAAGGTCTCTGTGTAGGTGTTGCATACCTGCCCAAAAATCTCAACTTTGCATTGAGTCTACGCGGATCATGAAGGCATCCAACTTTTCAAGCTCCAGCTGCTCCAGCACATCCCATTCCTCCAGCTGCATTGCTATAGTCACATCCATGTTTGTTTTTAGCGATGATTATCGCCACATCTGCTTCCTGTTCCTCTCTTCTTCTAGCATCCGAACAGTTCAGAGTGAAAACAGCAGACAGACTACTGGCTGCCATGGCGACAGAGTTTTTGGCAAAAAGTTAAGGGGCTGAGGGTTTTTAGCGCTCATCAGCTTCCAAAGAATTCAGGGGATTTTTTTTTGCTTTCAGTTCTTCCAAAATAACCATGCATTGTACACTTCAGGAATGTTCATTTTGCAGGTCCCTTCACAGTAATCGAAATCAGCCCCTACCGACTGGATCCACACTGAATATGGCAGAGAATTCTTTTCACACCGTTCTAAGAGTCCTACACAGATACCTACAGCAGCTCTAGTATTATTACTGAGGATCCTTATTTGGCCTTAGCCACGAATCATGACCCAATTACACATCATGTTTCTTTAAGTTTTTTTGCTTGGTTGGTTGACTGATTGACCCAGTCAGAAATTTTCATGATGACCCACTTTTGGGTCTGGAATCACCAGTTGACTAGACATTTCCACAGCCTTCACCCTCATTACAATGCTAGACATCCTGCCAACCAGTAATTCAGCACATGAATGTGATGTCATTTTCACAGCAGAGAATGTGTGCTTCGAGTTCAAATTGAATTACTTTTGTAGTGAACGTTTCCTAAAAAAAACTAACCGCCTGTCTTGAAACATCTCTTATGACCATGTGTACCATTTCCATTCCGCTCCTCTTGCAATTTACAAATACTACTTGGGCTGCTCGCAGAATTTAGGAACATGGCGTGACAATTTTCCCGAAAACATGAAAAGCCACTAAGTTTGACACAAAGTGTTTTTCCCCCTTAAAGATGTACAATTTCAGGGGAGAGCAGAAGGCTTTTGCATAGCTCATCCTCTCCCTGCAGTGAAATGGTGAGGTTTTTTATGAGTCTGCTGAATATTTTAACTTTTGAGGCAATTACATGACTCTAAATGAGACGAAGCGTACTCCAGCTTAGCTGAAATATGCAGGAGCTGTGAAAGACATGAGGAGCAGTGCCAAACAAGTGGCATGCCTGGATGGAAGTACCTCTAATATACACTACATTAATTGTCCATTCATTGTGTTTCTGTTTTGTTTCTCTCTGACTTGCTTGGGATGTGAGACTCCAGTCCCTTTGTCTCTTTTTCTGCATGGATCAATGAAGGGATTTATTTGGATCTCTCTCATTTCTGTAACACTCAGACACACCACTCTATCTCTCCTTGTCTCTCTGTGTGTTACTGTTTATCTATATCTCTCTGTCTGTCATTCCTTCTCTTTCTTTCCATCTCTCTCTCTTTCTCTGTCTTCTACACACACAACCGCACACACTGAGGCAGCAATATTATTTCATTGTTTCTTGGTCTGCGACCCATGGGGCTCTTTGCTAACCCTCCTGTCACTCATATCTGCAACAAACAAAAAGAAACCTCAACAAAGTGGCGAGTCAGCAGTTTCTATTCTGCTGACCACAATGCCCCCTCCACTCAGGCCAATCAGACTGGGATGAGTTACTGGATGTCATGGACACACACAAGCGTGCCCAACTGAGTTTGAATGTGTGTGTGTGTGTGCCTGCGCGCATACTCCAACTTTCTCTTTTTGTCTTAACATAGACCAACTCCCTCCCCACATACACACACACAACACAGACACACACACACACACACACACACACACACACACACACACTCTTACACACAACTTATGCCTCCTCACTCCATCGTAGAGCCATAATATTGGTTTTGTAGGCTTTTGGGGTTATATTGGATTTATTTTGTTGTGTTTGCAGGGTGGAGATGTTAGCATAATCTGGGTCAAAGCCCATGAATGAGGATGTGGATGCATGTTTTACTGCTCTCCCTAAAGAATAGAGCACACCCCAGTTCATACATAATTCACTCCACTACAACTGTCTCCAAGCAGAGATAGTGAGAGAGAGAGAGAGAGAGAGAGAGAGAGAGAGAGAGAGAGGACAAAAGAAAGTATTCAAGTCAAAGAAAGAGTTTTTGCCGTGATTCGGGGACAGAATGAAAGAGGGGATAATATATAGAAAGCAAAAGGTAAAGTGTTAATTGTTGAGAGGGAAACAAGAAACAACTTTTTAGCTTTTCAACCTTTCAACTATTTGCCAAATATTGAACCCTGTAATTGATGTTTGTGTTCTATTTCTTGACCTTATCGCACGTCACGATACAAAAACAATTTCCACATATCGAGTCCCCCAAGATTTCTCAACTCTTAGCTACTGTAATAAAAACTTGACATTTGAAAGCAAATATTGTTGCTGGATTTGTCATTTTGGTTGTGGAAAGGGCAAGACACATTTCAGTTGCAGCCTACTCATAGATTATGATGATAACAACAAACCCAATGCACAGTATCAACAGAAATATAGCATGTAATTCATCCCTTAAAGGTGAATACCGGTGTCACTTAGAGTTATAGTCCCTTTACTTCTGTCTACATCTAGTTTACATTTACCCCAATTATTTTACAGTGAATGTTGTACATAATTCGATTTTTAAACATTTACTATTTTTTGGTCATTTTTAAAATGCAAAATTTAGGTGTCAAACCTAGCTTAAAACCAACTGCTGTCCCAGCTAATAAAGACTCCCTAACTAAGAAGACATGGATGTGACCATGAACTTTGTAAGGGAACATTGTTTTGAGGGATTATTTCCTGACTATTTCTTCCTGTTGGTGTCAGGTGATTGACAGTAAACAGAGCATAATATGTAATGTGCACACTGATATGAAAACTAAATAATGATAAAACAGAAACTTGAACAAAACCAAGTTATTGCTTAATGTTTACTGTGATAGATTATGTTGCTCAGGCAGTTTTCAAGTCTGTGGAAGTTGTTTTTCATACTACAAAAATGAATGGCAGCAAAAAGCTTCTTCTGAAGGGAGGAAAACGAGTCCTGATATCTGTGACTATGCTGACTGTGTGTAGACTCCAGCAGGAATAATGTAGAGGGACAACCTCTACATTATTCTCATGTGTCCATGAGAGGGACAACCTAGATGATTGGCACACACTTAATAAAAAACACCAGTAGTCTTTAAGGACATGATACAATGGTAACTTTCAATTGGAAATGCAATTGAGAAATTTGTAAATTTTCGATTTTAACAACAGCATTTTTCTTTATGTTTTTGTACCCTACTGGTGACTTTGATATAAAAAGCTTTCTACATAGATTTTGTCCCTTTTGCTAACTGCCACATATATCACTGTCAACTGTCATTGCTTTTACTCTCTTGTAAGTGATGCAACCGTATCTTTTTCAGATTGGGAACAGAGTTGGTTTTGTCCATACAATGTTATGGATTAGCAGGGAAAAGCTGGTAATTTTCATAAAGATTTGGCCTAAACAGAGGGAAGAATGCAGGAATAAATTGTATTATGGACTGGCAAAGTTTGTTGTGTGTGTGTGTGTGTTACTAATCTTTGTGTATGTCTGTAAAAGGAAATATTTAAACATTTTTCTGTTATTTATGTGCTTGTCCTGCAACTTCGTGAAGCATGAGCATGATGTCTTAAAATGCAAATATGTGCTCCATGCATGTGAGTGAAACATGTTTTCCCACCTCAAAAATACGACTTGAGGGAGACACGACTAGAAACAGGCAGTAGTTTGACATTAACATAGCACGGTGGAAAGTAAGGATGTTGTGGTCGGGGTGGTGGGTAGGCAGTTATATTTGCCCTCAATTCCAACAACCAATTCAATTCAAAACTCGTGCCAAGACATTTTCTACTGTGAGTGAAGATTTCATTTCTAGCAAAAGTTTTTCTAATGTAACCATTACCAAAACCTTATCCTGACCTTAACCAAATACTATATTAGCTAACCTTTTCACATGACAAACAGGTGAAAATGGTGTGTCCAATATACGCTATTGAGCTAGAGGAACGTAATTATGTTCTCATACTTCATGTCTACAACATGGAATGTGCATTTGTGTGTGTGTGTGTGTGTGTGTGTGTGTGTGTGTGTTTGTGTCTGTGTTTGCGTGTGCATAGGTAATTCCATAATTTACATGCAAAACCTAATCTCTCAATACATGACTACTCAACTGCAGTCAAAGTGCATGGGATACACTATTTCACGTGTGCGTGTGTGTGTGTGTGTGTGTGTGTGTGTGAGTGTGTGTTGGCAGTTCCAACATTTACATGCAAAGCCAAACCTCTCTCAATGTAGGACCACTCAATTTCAGTAAAAGTGCATGCGATATGCTTGGTGATTCACATGTGCGTGTGTATCTGTGTGTGTGTGTGTGTGTGTGTGTGTGTGTGTGTGTGTGTGCAAGTGTGAGTGTGTAAGGGATATAAAATCTGCTTATTACAGAGAAAGGAAAAATGTCAGCAGGCTTTTTTTCTGCACCAGCTGCATTTCTTAGCCTTTTCTGACCGATATTACATTTCTGCCTCCATTCAACAATAACTGCAGAGATTTTCCAGGTCTCCTCACTTCCCAGGCAATTCATGCAGGCTAGAATTCATTGCTTTGGAATTTTCATGGATGTGTTCCGGAATGTGGTTGGGCTGGAACTCATACAAGGAAGGAAAAGGTTCCAAGGGTGAACATACAAGGAAAACTATCCCTGGATACTTTAATTTCTGAGGTGTGTATATGTTTGTGTGTCTGTGTGTGTGTGTGTGGTTGTGTGGAAGTGAATTGAATTGCTGTGTTTATGAATGTGGGCATATATAAAGTATGCGTGTGCATGTGTAAATATGTGTATGCATGTGTGCACGCATGTGTATGTAGCATGTGTCTCTGCAGGAAACGCATGTGTGTATGTGTGCAGGGCAATGCATGTTTGTGTGTGTGACAGGATGAGGGGCCTATAAATAGTTCTAAATCATGCTGCGTGGCATGGGAGGGACAGCGAATACTTACATATGAAATATACGCAGTGGAGGAGGAGGCAGGGCTTTGACAGCAGCACATAGACATCTGACTGAAAACACGCTGAACACACACACATCTGACTGAAAGATTTATAGTAACTGAAATTCTATGAATATGTGGTGTCTCCAGGTCCCTGGTCTCTGTGTGTGTGTGTGTGTGTGCGAGAGAATGTGTGTGTTATTTGTCCCCTTTACTTTCATTCAGTGTCGGTTGGACTTGACCCACTGTATTATTCTAATTCACTTAGCTTAATGCAATAACACAGTTGTACCGAAGGCTACACCGGTTCACCTTGCCATCATATTTGTTTCTTTTGACCGCAAGCCAAAACAGTGCATTATTAGGTAGTACTGTGTGTGTGTGTGTGTGTGTGTATGTGTGTGCGTGTGCGTGCGTGCACACATGTGCGCTTGTGTACTTGTGTGGTAAATACATATATAATAAGTGGAAAATGCAAATAGGTTGGGATGATGAAATGATTGGAAATATATAAAAGCATGATTTATGCAGAGTGAATACTTCAAAGTTGAAAGCAAATCCAACAAAAGGAGTAAAGAACTGACTGACTTTCACCTCACACTTAGATTCCCAATCATGCACTGAGACACACATTTGGATATACACTAAGGCATGGACTTGACTCATTCATTCAGACTCATTCATGCACGGATACCACTTGTGTGTCTATGTGTATGTGCACACGTGATAGTTCATGGTGTGTGTGCATTTGTGCATGTGTTTGTTCGCGTTTGCGTGCGTACATACATGAGTGTGTGTTTGAGGTAAATCCTCCTCTCTCATGTGTGGAGGCCTCTGTCACTGTCATTCCTGTCCGTTCCATATTTCTCCTGCCTATGCACCTGGGACGTTTTATTTTATTTGCCTGCCGTGGACCAAGGTCTGTATGATTGATGGGCCCACACCAGCCTCTCACTGCCTATTTATCAAATGTCCAGTGGTTGGGGTAGGTAGCTCTCATGCACACACACACACACAGATATACACATGCGTACAAAAAGACACACACAAGCATACACATACACACACACACACAGCACTCCTCATTCAAATATGTATCAGCCTGCAGTCTCAGATTACCTGCTTTTACTGCCTTCAACACTGATCAACAGAGTAAGATCAGGATGAGGACAGCAGAATACGCGTATGCTTACGTGTGTGTGTGTGTGTATGCATATGCAAATACACATGTGCAGTTGTTGCCAATTGGGTGTGTGTGTGTGTGTGCGTGCGTGCGTGCATCTAGGTGGGCGCTCAAACTGGGTGAATTGATGAGTCTTTCTGACTCTAATTTCACTGTGTAGGAGCCAAAACGTGTGGCTTAGTTTGGGTTCCAGCAGAGATGGAATAAATTACAGCATCAGTGTTCAAAAGTGCCAAGTGTTTATCAACCGTTTATGCCTAACAACCTACAGTACATCACTATAAAACCTAAACTGCTTGCCAAAGCTCAGAGTGTTATTGCTGTGGAGAGTGATCCTGGGGTTATCTCTTTCAATGTTACACTCAGGAAGTACTGAAAATGCAAATCATGCAATAATGCATGTGTCCATGGAAGAGAGGGGAGGAGGTCACAGTCAAGCCATTCTCACAAAGATGGGGAGAGAGAGAGGGGAGGGAGAGACAGAAAGAGACAGAAAGATGAAGAGAGACAGATATAGAAGAAGAGAGGAAGGGAGAAAAAACAAATATAAAGGTATAATAAAGGGTAAAAAACAGAGAGAGACAGGTAAAGTAGTGGAAAGCATATTGGTTCAGGGCCCAGATCTGTATTCTCAAAAGTGTTTGTTGAAGATATGTCATTGAAGATGACATGGCAAGATGAGAATCAGAGGAGGTGACAGGCGGAAAAATGTAGGGGGAAAAATGTGAGTAAAGACTGAGGAGCATGCAGGTGTGGGAAACACAGAAGAGAGATAGAGGGAGAGGGAGCTTATTTGGCGGCTAATATTGACCAACTAAAAAAGGATTTGTATGGCACTATTCAATCAATAATCTAAAATAAATAAATAAAATATTAACAACGTAATGCAAAAATCTCCACCCTAGTGTTAATTTTTGACATTCTTAACCTTTTATAATCCCACAAAATTATCAAAACAGACAATTTAAAATAAAGTAAAAAAAACAAAATCTTCACTCCAATGAATCACTAGGTAAACAAATCCCTAGCCGCGGTACTGGGGTATTTCAACAACTGCAGTTACAGATTGTGCCCCTGAAAAGCCCAGTACCCTCTTCTCTTCATCATTCCTCATCAACACAGCTAGCACATAGTACAGTGCTGTTAATGGAATGTGGTTTGTCCTGAGGTTAAATGACAGCGTTATTAATGTGTGATGCATGCCATGTTCTATGAGTGTTTTGACAGCAGAGGGGGAGAAAAGGTGCCAGGCAACAAATGGGAGTCAACAGGAGCCGCAGCGTTAAGGCAGCCACTTAGTGTGAAGAGCCATTAATAGGCAATGACAAGGCTGGATACAGTGGATCTCTCTGTCTGTGTCACTGGCCCGGAGGAACATCAAGTTGAGCATTTATACACTGCAATGCTTTTTACAGTTAGACAAGCAGACAGGAAGATTCTGTTCAGCGTTATTTTATGTTTTTGTCAGTGTTCCCTTCAAGTTCTGATTAGGTGATTCTTGATGTCGCAGAGACGCTTGACTGGGCTGGATTTATGGTTGACTGAACAGGTAAAAGTAGAAGGAAAAGATCCTGTGAGACGTGGGTAGTTCAAAAATCTATTTTAGAAAATAAGGTTTTACAAAGTGACGGCTGCAGTAGTTTAGTACTTTTTATGGTAAGATGTGGACTTACCTAAGAATAATGAGACTGATACTCTGTTAGAATCAGTGAGCCCTGTTAAATGGCTTCGTTACAAGGAAAGTTGAAGTTGAAAATGTTGAATGCTGATAGTAAGCGAGATATAAGCGAGACACGACACAGCAGTCTCGCAACACAACAGTCTTTGCTGATCAAGCAGTAAACAACAATAGCTAAATCTTCAGTTATTTCAGAATCCAAGGGTATATGTATTAAAAGAAGAACAATAACCTTTTTTATTGGAGGAGACATTTTTGCTCTTCTTCCTACCAGATTCGGCTAGAGTTTGATCTGTCAGCTCCGTTGGTGGTGAAGAAAATGGCATAAATGGCAGAGAACTCAATACCCAATACCCTCACTGCATCTCCATGGTTGTACCCATTGAGGACCAGATCCAGGAATGTGCAAAACTTTAACTGTGGTGCGTGAACTGTGAAATCTTTTGGTTCAGGTTTCGACTGAAGGTCTTATCATAACATAGCTTATATATAAAAAAAAAAGAAAAACAGGGAAACCAGTCCAAACAGTTCTCTAACATGCTGATCCTTGCCACAGTAAAGCCCATAGCACTGAGAATGCATTTGCAAATGGCATAACGTTGATCTCTAAACTATACAGTAAATTATTTGTATTCTAAACCCAGCATATACACCACAGCTGAACTGACCTACAGTTCCATGCTCTGGTAGTGTAGGATGTGGACATACTGCTAAACAGGTGGATAAATTGTGAACCCACCATCTGAATACAACACATGTCAATGGTAATTGGACTAAAGTGTCAGTATAATCTATATGCCCATAAGAAGAGGTGAGTATATTCTGTTCACCTGCATGTACCCTTGAAAACACAGCTGGTTCCAAAGGATTCACAGGCAATCAATAGGCAGAGTAGCAGGTGGGCAGAGATTATCCTGGATAATGATGACAATAAAAGGATGGAAGAGAAGAAAGATAAAGGAGAGAGAATAAGAGTAAAGTAAGAGAAGAGGAGGGGGTCACAAGACGCTAAAACGTTAATGGCCTAGAGTCAAAGTCACCTTCATTACACCATTACATTCTTACTCTCTCTCTTGTTCTCTCACTCTCCCACATACACAGACACCCTCTTTCACTCTATGTCTCTCTCTCCATCTCCCTCTCTCTCCTTCTTGGAAGATGGTAGAGAGGTGTGAGGGTGTTTATGGTAAAAATAAATCATTTTAGCACAAAAGCCTCCCATTGCCAGAGTATCTCACTCTACTGTGTTCTGAGCCAGGGAGCAAATTCACTGTTTAAAACTCTGTCCTTGCGTTCCAGAGAGAACGTATCTGTGGCATGTGTGTGTGCTTTTGAGCATGTGCATGCCTGCTTATGTCCAAGTGTTTGTAAATATGCGAGGCTGGATGAAGAGCAAGATTGGCTGATAATGGCTTGGGCTGAAACTGGAGCGTGTTTTCTGAACAACATGACTCATTTCACACTGCAAATCATCCTCCACATGCTGCTTTTGTTTCACCGACAATGACTGTGAAACTGCCAAGTGGTATTGTGCATGTGTGTGTTTCTTCAGTACTGTTTGCATATTTTTTTTCAATAGTCATGATTACTGGTGTGTGTTTGTGTGTGTCTGCATTGTGTTTTTTAATTATTGTTTGAGCACATTTTTTATGTTGTGCGTGAGCATGTGAGTTTGCGTGCACGTTTGAGTTTAAGTGCAATGCACTGACATTAAACCAAAGCCCTCTAGCCAAGGCTGCTGAGGTGTAACAAAGCAGAGTGCAACAGACAGCACTGCACGGGACGCCAACCATGTTGTGCCTTTCAGCTCAAGTGGAGTGTACATAATGCAGGTATTACATCATTTTAATTTGCCACCCTGCATCTCCTCCCGATTCCTTGGGCCTCATTCACGAAATGTACGTACGATCAGATTTGATCTTAAAGTGTACTTACGAACATTTCCACAAACATTTCAGCAGTCATAATTTTTTTTCTTACCTGAATTTGTTCTTTGGTACGATCAAAATCTACGTGTATTTGGAAACATGCGTGGGGCATTACGCATGAAGTGGTTTCTACTTAAAATGCCTTATTCTTTAAGGGAAATCTATTAAAGCAGTCCCAGACCTCATATCAACACCGAAATGTGTTTCAGGCCATTTGTAAGTCTAGTGATAATAACCATATTAACAAAGCTATAGGCCGATATGAACAAATTCATAGGCAATTCTATTCAATTGGAAACATGAGTGATTAAAGTGATTAATTAGTATTGTATATATATTATCATACATATGTTATTATATTATTTATTGATCAATAAAGTTCTATCTTTTCTTACCACAGGAGCAATAGATGTGTGCATTGAAGCACCATGTCCAAACGCAGTTCCCTATTTAAATCGCAAACAATAACACACCATAAACATTCAATTAATTTGTGACGCCAACCTAAACCTCCTACATGTGGTTTCCAGCTGTCCAGGAGGGATCCGCGACTCGGTGGTGCTGCAGAACAGCAGTGTGTTGTGCATCTTGACCAGGTGCTGCTGGAGACGCACGGCGCATATTGGACTGAATGGAAGTTAAATTAACCAGAGTCTCAAGACTAACTAGCTTGTCTCTAGGTGATAGAGGTTATGCATTGACCACATTGCTAAAGCCACACCTGATAAACCTTCAGCAGCCCTCAGCAGCGATCATATAATTATCATACGGCCACTCGCTCCGCCACAGAGTACTGTGCTGGAAGGCTGTGATGAGTTTGAAAGCTCCTGTAAACAACAGCTACAGTCAAAACCAACAATATTATTATCAATCAATCAATCAATCAATCAATTTTATTTAAGTGCAGAATCACCATGAAGCATGGTCCCAATACACTTTACAATTAAAAGAACACATAGAACAAAACATACAGCAAGCAAATAAAATAGTTAAAATAAAACAACCACATTGAAAACATCAATGTTAAAAGGATGTTTGAATATTAAAATAAAACAACCACATTAAAACCATCAAAGTTAAAAGGATGTTTGAAAAGGTGATGGACCTGACTAAGTTGTAATTCTAGGGTAGGCTGTAATGAAGTGAAAAAAGGTGGGTTTTCAGTCTTCTTTAACATGTAATGGAAGTCCATTCCACAGATAAGGGGCACGGTAAAGCAAATGCTCTGAAGCCAACTGTTTTTTTGTTAGCTGAGGGAATGACCAGGAGACCAGCATTGAGAGAGTGAAGAGGGCATGCTGGTATATATGGTATAATTAGCTCAGATAAGTAAGGTGGTGCAAGTCCATGCAAGGCCTTTAGTTAAGTTAAAAGAAGAACCTTAAAATCAGCTCTAGCTTGCACTGGTAACCAGTGAAGAGAGGCCAGAATGGGTGTTATATGATCACATTTTGTAGTCTTTGTCAAGATTCTAGCTGCAGCATTCTGAACAAGCTGAAGACTTCTAGCTAGGAAGACCAGAGAGAAGGGCATTACAATAATCAAGTCTGGAAGATACAAATGCATGGATTACAGTTTCAGCCTCACACAATTGTAAGCTATTTTTATTGAAGTTGAGTTGCCTCTTGGCTAAAGGCTCTGAGGGAGTTTCCTTTGGTAAGCAGTTACGCAGTAGATCTAGGGCTTTTATTTTGAAGGGGAAGAACGGAAGTGGTGAGTGTGTGTGGACTGTAATTGACTCGCTGGGAAGAAATAAAGTGTTGACAGGGGTGTCTTGTTCACATGACGGAGCCTCCGTGTTTTTATTCTATAAGAAGTACAGGCGCAATAACCCTCGGCTACACAATGATAGAATAGGTCAGATTTTAGCAATATTACGAAGATGAAAAAATGCTGTCTTGGTAATAGCGTTGATATGAGACTGGAATGTCAGACAAGAATCAAAAATCACTCCAAGGTTTTTGATGGTTGAGCTTTCAGAAATAATACAGCCATCAATGTTAACACTCAAATTCGCAAACAAATGCCCATATTTGGCTGGTCTAACAACTAATAACTCTGTTTCATCAGCATTTAACAGCAGAAAGTTCAAACCCATCCATTTTTTTATTTCTGATAGACATGCCTCTAAATGTAGGAGTTGGGAGAGGTCATTTGTCTTTACAGGTACATATAGCTGAGTATCATCAGCGTAGCAATGAAAATTAACACCGTATTTGCAAATGATGTCACCAAGGGGAAGCATATAGATAGAAAAGAGCATAGGGCTAAGGACCGATCCCTGGGGTACACCAGACTTTACTTCAGAAAATTCAGAGATTGTATTATTGTAACTTACACGTTGAGTTTTATTTGATAAATATGAATGAAACCATGAAAGCACCGTCCCCTGGATACCAATATGCTTCTCCAAGCAGTTTAGAATATGCTGTGGTCCACGGTGTCAAAAGCTGCACTCAAGTCAAGAAGCAGCAGCAATGATGTTAAGTCAGAATCAAGAGTAATTAGTAGATCATTGACTACTCTGGTCAAGGCAGTTTCAGTAGAATGACGGGACCGAAAGCCAGATTTAAATTTATCAAAAAGATTGTTGTTGGATAAGTAGGCAGTAAGTTGATCAGCGACAGCCCTTTCAAGTAATTTCGACATAAAAGGAAAATTGGAAATTGGTCTATAATTGTCTAGAATTTGCGGATCAATGTTGGGTTTGTCTGAGCTTACCATCAGATGGAGATGCTGCGTGAATCAAACCAGTGTCCAACTCCACTGATGACTGGACATGACCTGACAGCACAGTCTCCATATTATTCCCCCAATCCTTTGCAGCGCCCTGTCGTCCGCCTGGAGCTAATAAACTGCATCTATTTGGAGTTAGACTGTGGCCGACGCTTTTTAGATTCTAACTGTAGGTCTAAGTCAAACTGTTTCTTTTTCATTGAATTCAAGGTGTGTTTCTGTTGTTGCAGCATTTACAGCATCAGTAATTTCTTGCCATGTTTTTTTTTTTTTTTCAGTTGCTGTCACTCCACCGCTTACACTTTTAAAAAGTATATATATTTTTTCTCTCAATCCTGACAACACTATTTCAGAGTTTATATTTTTCTTCTTGGGTCTGTTTGCCATTCTCCACCACTCCAGTAATGCTTTCCATGTGCGCACGACCCTTCAGACAGCAGGCCTTTTATGGAGTTGCCAGGGCGTCTACCTATGCTAATCAGCATCAACAGGAATGCGCATCTAATTAAGGAACAAGTGGCATTCATCATCAGATACACCTGGATTATGAACAAAGTGAGACTGCGCATGCTTCGTGAATCCCACGTTAGTTTTGCGTAGGCATGTTTCTTAAGAACAAAAGTAAGAACAATTTAAGAAAAGTTTCGTGAATGAGGCCCATTGTTCCAGCTCCCTTTTTATCTTTTTTCTTTTTCTCTCTCTCTCTCTCTCAACAACCTGTTCCCTTTCCACCCTTTATCTTCAGTTGTTTGGCACATCAGCCTCATTTTGAGGACATTATAGGTCTACTATAGTTTGGTACTCCAGCACGTTGCAGTGGTTCAATGCAAGTAAAGTAAAACTTTAATTGTACAGCGCCTTTCAAGACGCAGTGTCACAAAGTGCTTCACAAGTTAAAAACATTACAAGACAGTTACAATATAATTAACAACCCACATTAATAAACGCTGTCTGTATTAATGGGTCTTGAGATGCCATTTAAAACTCTCCACAGTATTGGCAGATATAATGTCAAGAGAAAGAGTGGTACGACAATAGCGAAAGCACGATCAGACGCGTCATGCCCATTCAAGCTGGGGGGGGGCACGTGCCACACCAGATTTTTGATAGCTGGATTTTTTATATTTTTATTTTATTTTATTTTATCACTATTATTTTTTATAATATCTAGTTAGAATCATTTTACATTATGAGTCAAACGTATTCTTCTAATTATGTCATAGATCATACCTCAAAAAGTCACACACACCCTTTCCCTATGGTATTGGTTTCTTCCAAAAGTTGCAGGATGAAATCTGTTCGCAACAGCAGGTATGCACGCACACAGCACTCTGTTGCGCATCAGTGCTGGAGGAGATGTAGGCTACAGCTTAACGGTGTGTTGCTGAAGTGGTTAGTAGAGCATTAATGCCTTTTTCAAACGTGTGAAAATGAAATGCAATTAGTTATACACACTTAATTGCATTTGAGAAATACAGGCATAGTTTGCATAGCAAGATAGTTGGCTAGTACCAGCTAAAGTTAGTAGCCATCCCTCAATCCGGTTGTTTAGCCTTCTGGCTCGCTAGCTAGTCGTGACTTGTGATAGCATAGCATCCTATTTAATATTGGTAAAGGAGAGCTGTGTTAATCTTATGGCAGTGAGCTGATAGTTTTTACCACCACTATCACAGGTTAAAGTTAGCAAAATACTGAATTCCATTTGATATCTCCAGGTCAAAATGCAGAGGAAAACCTTGTCATTCTTTAAAGAAACAACAGAAAGCCCCAGCCCTGTGCTCAGTCAGGAGGTTGATAGTGCAAGAGGTAGGTTATCTTAGGTGAGATTTATAGCGATAGGCTATTTTTCCTTCATGGAAATATATGCTGATTTAATTGAAAGATTTGTTCCCTCTTTCATATGACCATTTCAGACCAATTAAGGTCAATCAATGTTCAATGAACCAATCAATGTTGGCAGGTTCCTTTCATCTGTGGCTTTATTATCTATGTTCTCTAAATTAATTTGCATTGTGATATAGTCTTTTTATGTGAATTTATGCCCCTTAAAATTTTTGGGTGAAGCAGACAAGTTTTAGCTCTTTTTCATGAGAAGTGGCAGCAGTGTAGAAGCTATTGTAGAAGTGAGTGAATAAGTGTAATTTTCAATAACCATAACAGCACAAATAATTGACATGAAAATCTCTAAATAAATATACAGTATTTACCCTAATATAAAGTGGGAGATTACTGAGCTACAAAGACTGATTTAGTGAAGTTTTAAAATAATCCCCCCAAAGTCTTTGAATATATATGTCAAATTGCAGAAAATTGCGTCATTTTTTTTTTTTTTTTTCTGGGGAAGGACCCCCATGCCCCCGCTCTAATTGTGCCCCCCCCCCAGAATTTTGGCTTGCATGACGCCCCTGAGCACGATCACCCTTCATCTTAAGTCTGGACAAACAGCCCCTGGTCTGATGACCATAGAGACCTACCAGTTAGGTGTGGGGACAAAAGGTCACTAATATAGGACAGAGCCTGAGCTTGCAATACAATATGTGATCAGCAGGATTCTGAAATCAATCCTGAGTTTAATAGGTAGCCAGTGGAGGGAGGCCAATATCGCTGTAATAGTCGGAGTCCTCCGACTGGATCTGGTAAGAAATCTAGCAGCAGCATTCTGGATTGATTGAAGTCAGTCAAGAGAAGACTTGTTAGGGCATTTAAAAAGGGCATTACAATAATCCAGGCGAGACCAAACAAATGCATGAATAATCATTTCAAGTTGCGGTTGAGGCACAACAGCCTTAATTTAGCAATATTCCTCAGCTGGTAGAAAAAAGATCTAGTCAACAAAGTAAAAAATGTTTTTTTACAACTATAGCTCACCATAGAGGACAAGGGGCCAATTCACTGCTGAAACTCAGATGTTATACTGTCAGGGCCAATAACAAGAGTTTCACTTTATTCAGAATAAAGCTGGAGGAAATTGGCATCCAGTCCTTGATGGCAGCCAAACAATCCTGTAAAACAGCTAGCTTATCCAATTGATCCGGTTTAAAGAAGAGGTGCAGCTGTGTGTTGTCTACATACCAATGCTAAATGTTAAAATGACTGATTTATAAGTGAACAGAACAGGACCCAGGACTGAACCCTGAGGTACACCTAGGGCACCTAAGATCTGTCAATGCTGGCCTTGTCCTGTGAAGATGGACAGAGTCAAAAGATAATGAACACAGGACAGAGAAGGAGAGGGAGGAAAGTTGTGGGTTTCATCAGAATCAATATCAACACTTGACACAAGTCTACTGTAGCGTGTTGAGTCGAAAATATCAAACTTATAATTTGGTAAAGGCATATAAATATTAATATTCTGATCAAGAGATCAGATTACACTCGTTGGGGCACCACCTTCGTAAATGAAGGACCTTTACTCATACTAATCAGTCATCAATCTAAAGATCACAAGATCTTTCCAGTTCAGGGATTGCTTTTCTCTGCAGGTAAGGAAACACATGACAACTTCTCTGCAATAGATGGGAATATTTATTTAACGATCCAAGTATAACCATATTCAATGAAATAAGCAATATAAGTCACTGATATTGATCACCAGAATGAAATACGGAAACTATAAACTAAAATAGACATGGAATGTAATGAAAGAGAATAAGGATGAAAGGAAAATGATAATGAAATGTGGGAATAAGAATTGGCAGCAGTAAATGGAGATATGTATGGATCAATTAAGCAGAGGAACGAGGCGGAAAGCTACGGGACACCTAAACTATAAAGCCTAACTTTCTTGATCTATTTAATTTGAATCTAAGCTTTTGCATCAACTCTCAGCAGTAAAGACATGGATAGTCAGAGCCTACTTTGTTCAGTTGGGAGGTCTTGCCGGTCGGGTTGTCTGGTCCCGCTGAGCTCGGAGAGACGGACTCGTCGGGGCCGGTTACCTGGCAACGGCAGACGCTGGATGGAACAGCTGGTCTCTGGTATTATCGTCACGTCGGGGCGAGCAGCGCTACCGGCTCAAAGCTGTAGTCGTCTGGCCCCTGGATGTAGAACACTGTGGCGATCTTGCACCAGTGTTGGCTGCTGGATGGAGTTGAAGTTTCTAGCTCTTCTAACTGTTGTAAAGTCTAAATAATCTCGTTCCTAAATAGCTTTGAAAGCAATCTTCGCTTGGCCGGGCGTTGATAACTTCTTGACTATTAGACGCGAGGTTCAAACTTCTTGCAAGCGATTCTTAAGTTCATCTGGAGAAGACGTCTCTAACTCCAGGCTCAAACTCTAAGTTTCACTAAAGGCGAGTTGCAGCTAAAATTGTTGATCTTGGTTTCAGCAGGTTTCTTGGTGAGGGCGGAATCTTGAACGAACGTTGAACTGCGAACAAGGCCAGATAAGAGAGTTTTGTAGATCTTTGAATTTCCAGGCGTGGTTCGCCATGCAAATCACGCTTCGCGCTCTTTTTCTGTTACGCCTTGTTTACTAATTCATTTCTTTGTTTGAGGAGGTTCCATCCCGAATAGGGAGAGGGGGGAAATGGATGTAAGAGGAATTTTTTCTCTAGTCTATTTTATTTTGAGATCCCTTACAAAGTGATCTTAATTAAGATTTCTTCCTAAAGTAATACGCAAGTATTTTACATCTCCACCAATTACTGTTGTCAATTGATCAAAATAATAAAAACCCGGGAACTTACATTCTAAATTATATGGCTAGCATATCAATATAAGGACCTCAAATAAATCTGCATGGCCTAATCTATAACTAGACAGTCTTTACCAAGTTAACTCATATATGTAACTTGTGTTTCTAACTATGTGACTAATGTGAAAAACAATTTAACCATTTAATACCATTAAGCTTGGTCAACATTATATTGACCTGTCCTAGTTATAAATGACCACAATGTGGCAGTGTGGTACAATGCAAAAGGAAGGGAGAGTAAAATAATTGTAATCATTTCCTCAACTAAAATAGTTAACATTGTGGGTGCATACAATTCACCACGAATTAAACAGCTTCAACATATATAGTTGACACATTTAGCCTATACTTCAAGATACATAATACACTTATTAAAAACATTTTAAGAAGTATAGGGTTGAGAGTAAGTTCAGAGGAGAGAGCAGAGAGAGGGAAAAGATTTATGACAGTCCTGTTCCAGAGAGGGGTAGTGATGAGACTGATAAATGTCAACAGCAGTCTGTTGTTCCTTCGTATTGACACATTGGTATGTATACCCGTTCTCACCCAATGGTGACTGTCCCTTTCGATTAATCAGACCGTCTGGTGCTCCAATAAAGAAAGGGAGGATGATCCCCTATATTCATAGGTGTGGAAGGTATGAATGTGTGAATGTATTGTTCATTAGGGCTCCTGAGTCCTTGGGTCCTTCTTCTCCCAATGGCTGGAAGATAAAAGTCATTAACTCTGGAATGTGTGAGAAAGTTGCAAACCTCCTCGCAGTATCCTGTCATTAATTCCCCAAAAGCTTTAGGGTGACATCTCCTGCTGGCAGATACCACTTTTGAAGTTGTGGTTTGTATCAGCCAGACACCTTTATGGCCATTTGTTGTGATAGGCCATGTTGTGTTGATTCAAGAAAGCAACAGAGAGGTCGGGGCTTTCTCCAAAGGTCTCACTGGTATCGCTACACTACCAAAGTTAGAAATAAAAGAACAAACCTACATAATGTGAAGACATATACAGTCATAAGCGGATTATGAGATAAAGGGCATATGCAAAATGCCTCTGATTGCCTGTAATGCCCCAAAGTCTACCGTATGGCCACAGAGTAGCTGCATGGTATGAGTCAGTGGCTCCTATTCTGACAGATCAGGAGTGGAAAACAACATTTTGGGGTCTTCGTAAACCATGACTTTACATTGCAAGGCCTTTGGACAGTGATGCAGAGCTTTACTGCTACAGAGCTATAAATAAACTGAGGGGAACACTCACTGTGACAGTGCCATGTTGACACCTTCAAAACAAATGTTTAGGTTATTATGGGGGAATTTTGGGGCTTTGGTAAATAAATAAATGACAAAGCCCTTCGACTGTGGGGCAGTAAATGTAAAGTTAGTGACAACATCATCATGTATCAGGCTGTGGCTCAGGGGCCCCCTGAGCTCTTGGGCCCCTGGGCCTGTGCCCGGTCGGCCCGTTCAGTAATCCATCCATGTATACAGTATGTACAAAACAACCTGCTCCATTGATGGTGAATAGGAAATGACTTTTGTGGAAAGCAGACAGGCTGACTTCACCAGGATGTGACCATTTTGTTTTCCAAACAAATTCTCAAATGTGAAAGTGAATTTCCAACTCTGTTTCATGGCACTCAATATGATTCCAGTAACCAGCACTTCATTTTGCTTCTACTATATTGTAGTACAAAATCCTAACAACTTCAGTTTGGTGTCTTTATTCATGTATTCATACATGTTTTTATTGATGCATGTTCCCCCATGTGCTTAGTTTTGAGAACATAGGGACCTTATTCCTATTCAATATAAATACTTCTGTAAAGTGATTGTTCATATTCAATAATTAATTGTGTTAAGTCATTGGAATAATTATCTAAATTCAGTATTGATATCCCAGGCTTCCTCATCCATCCGCGTTGTGCTTTATGATGCCATTGATGAAGTTTCAGGTTGTCTGAACATTACCTTGAAAGTTAATGTGTGTCTGTCAACACAATTATTGAGAAGATGAATGCTTTATTCACACAGTCAGAGTTGTAAAAGTTTTAGTGTACTCTGTTTTGCACAAAATTATTTACAGAATTAGAGAAATATTCGAAAAAGAATATGGAGAACAGGTGAAAGAAATCTATTAGGGCTTGTGAGTAAATCTACTGTGATGCTAACCAGGCTCTTTCAAGTAAAACAACCTTGGAAGGGGAAGCTTTGATGTAGCCAGGCAACTCAGAGTCAGTAATGAGGACGACGATTTGACTTTGATAAAGTACCTCCCTTTGAACCACAGGTCACTTTATTTACATTTCATGTACATGTTCTCCCACCAACTACTGCTATTGTTTGCATTCATATTTTTCACCAATCTGTTATTGATACTAAAGAAGTTTGGAGCAAATGTCATTCGGTGAAATCGGAGATGTAATTTCTCCTTTTTAGATCTGTAATTATTGTACATTAAGTGTACTGATTATATGGACAAGCTTTAGTTGCACCCCATTTACATAATACATTTCTCAATTGTCTCAAAGTTTAAAAATTTGCGTTTCATCTCGTCCCCTTTAATTATCATTTAATTGGTGAAAACAATCAGAGATCATACAGTAGCTTTCACCTGGATTCACCTGGTCAGTCGAGTTCATGGAAAGCACTGATGGACTTATTATTTTGTTAAGACAATATAAAGACCCAGAGACAAGAAAGCTTTTTCATGGGGGAAAACTGGCTGACATGGAAACAAAATGAATGAACACCATCAATCTTGGGATCTGCGGAATGGACCGCAATGGTGTATCACTAGTTTTTTTGCTTATTTTAGTGACTCCCATTCACAAATTTGCATTTTTGCCCCTGGCAAATAAGTACATTCCTCGCAATTTTGTAAAAACACATTCATGAAGCAAGGAAGAAACTGGTGGCAGGTAATTTCCTGCCCGTTCTGCTGTTTAGTATGCAGTTTTATACCCTTGGCCTGGGCCACGGATAGACATTCCCTGGAGTACAGCTAAATCTTGCTGTGGGGGAGGTTTAGTGTACTGCAGTATGTAGGTAAACCTTTCCTAGAGCAAGAAAGACAAGATAACTATCTTTAAAACAGTTTAAAAAGTTTACGATAACCAGTAAATAATGGAATATACGAAATAACTAAAGTGAGTATGAGCGAGTAGCAGGAATACTCTTGCATATAGACACACACTTTAATGATATGCTTTTTTCAGGTTGAGAGACCATGAACTATGGGGAGATTTGTTCCAGCATCAGAGGCTGGACAAGAAGGTACCATGGAGAGCAATGCAGTAATAAAGTAAATGTACCATTAAAAACATTCCCAAAAGAAAAAAAAATCTCTCTTCCTCTCTCCCGCTTTCGTCTGTCTTTTTTCACACTGTCTTCCTCTCAATGGTTCTGCACTGGGACCAATCAGTGTATTTTTGCTGAGGTGGAAGACTGTGTGTGTGTGTGTGTGTGTGTGTGTGTGTGTGTGTGTGTGTGTGTGTGTGTGTGTAGGTGTGTGTGTGTATGTGTATGTGTGTGTGTGCGCACACATCCAACACTCTGGGGAGTTGTTTAAGGTATCAGAGGCGGGAGCTTTCTGAGCTAAACCCTTTGAAGTAACTCATCTCGATGTCAGAGGACAGTGTTAGAATGTCTAATGTGTGTGCGTGTGTGTGTGTGTGTGTATGTGAGTGTGTGTGTGTGTGTGGTGGGTTGAACTCTGCAAGTGCATGTGTCTGTCTGCAGTGTATGTTTGCATGTGAGATACTGTATAAATCTACAGTATGTGCACATGTACTGTAAGTGTGAGTGCAATAGTGAATTTGAATATGCATGCATACTGTCTGTATGTGAGTTTGAGTGAAGGCTTTTAAGCATCCATGTGAGCCTGTGTGCGTGTGTGTGTGTGTGTGTGTATGTGTGTGTGTGTGTGTGTGTGTGCGTGCATGCATGCGTGCGTGTGTGCGCAAAGCCTCTTGTATGAGGAATTCGTCCTAGACTCCTTGACTCCAGTAACCTTTGTAGTTTCCAACATTAATATTTAAGAACACCCTGTGAGTGTTTTTTTCTCTGAGCCAAACCTTCAGCAAAGTATGTTCATACTTTCACTCACAAAGTGGAATGAAAGGAGCATTAAATGGAGCATTTTTGCAAGCTAAAAAGGTCTCCAGTGCTAATAAGGGTGGGGAATTGCAATTGTCTCATAATTCTAATTGTGAGTTTGTATATAATTGATGCAAAAAAATAGCAATAACAACAAAAAAGAAAAAACAGGTGAGTAGGTGGGTAAGAAGTAGGGTTGGTCCCATGGACGATGGCATCGTCCATCGCCGATGGCCGACAGTCATCGACCACTGAGCCTCTACATCGCAACATCGTGATTTAAAGCCCCCAGACAGAGCACGCAAAAATGAAGGATGGGTTTATTCTAATTATTATAATAGCTCCTTGCACCTGATTTACTAAAGGAGAAACAGCTTATTTAATCACACTATTTGCCGCCCAGTGAAAGCATGTTTTAATTTAGGCCAGACATACAATTTATTTTTAAATCTACCTGGTTTGCGCCTGCCTTAGTAAATCAGGGGGTGAGTCTTTATTTGTAGCCTATCTCAAAACTGAGGATTCAAACTTACCTACAGAGCGAACTCCGGCCACACTGATCTGTCAAAAAACGGACAGAAATACTAACGGATAGATTTCTGTCCGTTGGGTTGTTTTGGAACCTAAACGCTATTTTAAAAAAAACGCCTCTGATTTGCGGTGATGAGTCCGTTCAACTGGGTTGCGCTGCCCGGACAACGGACAGCTCTCATTGAAAATGAATTGAAATGAACAGAGACGGACAGACACAACGGACTACTCTCCCGTTCTCTCCTAGGAACTGAAATTTCAAAAAGGTAGGAGTCGGACTACTACGCCTACCAAACATGAATGACTTCTCAGTGCAAGCAACTTGTCATGACCCATATCCTTGCATTTGTTCCAAATCACACAGTGTGCTCAGCTCATTGTTTTCAGTGGAAACTCAGTATCAAAGCAGCCTCCGCCCTACTTCCCTTCTCCCTCCCTTCCAGACCCACAGACAAGGAGCACACTTTGTTTGCCCACAGTATTTGAGGGGTAATATCTCATAGACTACTTGAGTGTTAAACTTGAAATTTTGTCAACATCCATTACATGACAAAATTGTTGAAAAAGTAGTAATGAACACCTACAGTAGAAGTTTCGACAGAGCGCAAGATACAAAATACAAGAAATAGAACAATAAGAAGGAGAAAAATACCCACACACTGGGAGTTACTGCTCCCAAAACGGTTTACGAAGAACAATTTTCCAAACAAATATGACCTTAGACAGGCAGTAATAATCAAAGCCAGCACAAAACCACAATGCGGAGCACAGACACACACACAAACACACGCATACACACACACACACACACACACACACACACACACACACATACACACACAAAGGTCTCAATAACTACCAGTGCCCATCTTAGTGCTGGAACCTTTCTGCAGGGAAGCTAATTGAGGACAGATTTCTTATGGGAAAATAACAATCACTTGTATCCCTTTAAAAAGTGTGTCACTTTCGTTGTAATACCGTTTGCTCAGGGAATGAAGCAGTCTAATTTTAGTTTAATGACTTTTTCGATTTTAATTTGTTTGCTAATTTGTTAGCATATCTACATTGTGTGCCAGCTAAACAGAGCGCCAGTTATAACTAATTAAAATGTAACTATAATTCAATCTTCTCTGCAACTTTGTCCCTTGCATCTCATGCTCCCCACCTCCTTCCTTCTCTCTCTCTGCCTTTCTATTTGTCTATCTCTGCATCTCTCCCATTCTCTTTATCTCTATATTGAAGTGCATCAGTTCAATCTTGGGAATTAAGTTAACATTCTTTTCTCTTTTTTTTTTTTTCTCTCCATAATAGTGCCTCAGTTGCCAGGCGACGAGAAGTTGACTCTTCATCCTGTTTCAAACAGTTGAGCACCAATAAGTCTTTGACAGATGAGGCGCGCGCACACACACACACACACACACACTTTATAAATGTATTTAATTTATTTATGTATAAGCAGCTACCTGCTACCTCTGGTAATACATACACACACTCGCACATAATACATGCAGGTAGTCATACCTTTGAGATGGGCTTTGACTGCGTTGACTGCCATAAAGCGTTTCAGCTAACATAAACATTATCATCATGTTCAGATGATATATATGATACACTGTTATCACATATCACATATACGCAATATAAATTCATTGCAGTTGCACCAGCTCTCTTTTGACGGGGTCAAAAGGTGACAGAGCATGCTCACATACAAACACACACACACACAAAACCCTGTTGCCATGCAGTGAACGTATCCTCACACACATGAACACAGAGTCACACACGTCACATACACACGTCCCCTGAGACGTCAGTGTCAGGGGTGTCAGTGAGTGGGGACAGAGGGTGGTCAAGGTGTGGGTCCTCTATCAGCCTCACTGCTCCAGATACACAGGTTTCTGGGCCACTACTGTCACCAGGAGAGAGAGAGAGAGAGAGAAAGAGAGAGAGAGAGAGAGGGAGATGGAAAAAAGAATTAGACAGAGAAAGAGGGAGATGGAAAAGAGTGAGAACAATATAGACAGAGTAGGGGAGACAGAAAAGCAGGCAGACAGAGAGACAAACAGCGGGCAAAGAAATAGAAAGAATATGGTAAGAGGTGTATCCTTCAGGTGTATTTTGCAGAGTGAGGTGAATCACAGCCAGGGCCTATGGTGGCGTACAGTGAGTCTACTGCTGACCACTCTGTGAAGGCATCTTAAGCCTGGGGGAGGTGAGAATAGACCCATAGACCCTTGTAATTACTGACTAAAGCCCTTGGGAGGAGAGTGGGATGGAGAGGAGAGGAGAGGAGAGGAAAGGAGAGTCGGGTGGAGTGGTGGTGGTTGTGGGGGGGTTCGGAGGAGAAATATAGAGAGAGGAGAGAATGTGGGGGTGGAGGAATTGTGAGAAGGTTGGAGATATGTGAGAGAAAAGGGTAGGAGGATGACAGATAATCTTAATAGGATATTTGCCATAGTTATTCAAGTTGATGATAAAGGGTGAAAAGCAGGGGGCTCTATTGTGCAAGATTAAAATGGTTGTGTAACTTCTACAGGTCAGTTGATGAGAGAGGGTGAGAGGGAGGGGACTGCACTGTGTAGATTTGACATGGTTGGTGTAGCGTGTAGAGTCGAAAATATCGAATTTAGAATTTAGTAAAGGTATGGAAATATGAAACTTTGATCAAGATATCAAATTACACTCGTAGGGGCACCACCTTCATAGATGAAGGAAAAACAGACCTTTACTTGGCTATACTAATCAGTCATCAATCTGAAGATCAGATCTTTTCAGTTCAGGGATTACTTTTCACTGCAGAGAAGGAAATACAGAAGAACCAACTTTAGTGAATGAATATATTTATTAACTACCTACTAGACAAACAAACAAACAAACAAACAAACCATGTAATACATGAAACGGGTGAAATGTGTGACAAATGGACAGATGATAAACCAGAATAAAACACTAAACTATAGGTTGAATAATGAAATGAAAATGAAATAAAATAAAATGAGAATGAAATGAAAATAAATTGAGAAGGAAAGGAATATTGGAATGAAAATGAAATGAGAATTAGGGATAATTATTGGCAACAGTAAATAGTGTTATGTCAATTTAGATCAATAAACCGGAGAAACGAGGCGTGTCGCTCTAAGGGATCAATCAGACTATACTAACTGTCCTGATTGGACTAAGTGATAATTTTAGTAAAACCTTTGCATCAACTCTCAGCAGAAAGACATGGAAAATGTTTCAGCCTACTTGCCGGGTCCATCAGGAGGCTTCGACCGTGTAGAAGCTGGTTTCCCGAAGATCAGCGAGTCTGGTAGGCTCGGCAATAGTCGGGTCGCCTGGCAACGGCAAATGATGGAGTTGGAGCGGGTCTTTGGAAAAAGACGCTCCTTCAGGTGGATGTCCATGTGACTGGCTTTCCGCTGTCGACCGGACTCCAGGCAGGATGGAGCGGGAGGCTTCGGCAGGCTGGTCGGTGGTCAGCTGAGAGAGTTGACTGGAGCTTCTGGCTTCTCTAACTTTTACTAAATAACGGATTAACAACTTGTTCTTAAAATAACTTTGCAACAGTCTTAGCGGTTCTGGTGATGATATCTATTAAAAAGCGAGGCTCAACTTCGTAGTATGAACGGCTTGTAAAAAGTCAGGATCACAGCATTAGTGACAAAGAGTAGCTACAAGGCAGAGATCTGAATCTCCGCTGGTGCTAAGTCTTGGCTTCTTGATCTTGGACAGCGTTCGTGGCCTCCGGCATAGAGCTCGGGGCATGAAGCACTTAGTTTAGATCGGCATCGTAGCTTCCAGTATGAAGCTCGGGGCATGAAGCGCGCAAGGTGACAAGGAACTCAGAGTTTTATATTTTTTCCGAATTCCAAGGCGGGGTTTGCAGTGTAAAAAGATACTTCGCACGGTTTTGGAGACTCTGCCTACATTTCTTTGTTCTGGAGACAGGCAACGCCTGTGATAAGACAGAGAGACACATGAGGATACCTCTCTCAACTACTTTAGTAACTAGCCTATGTAATGATAAAGTTTTAAAATAACGTGTTTGGATTTTACATACTCAACCAATTACTGTTGTCAATTGGTGAACATTATGAAACCTGTAAACAAACACTTATGGATTGCATAAAACCATTACATGAAACATGATTAGACAATACAACTTTCACTTTCAGGGTCATTTTTGTTCCTGGGAAAGAATGTTACTCAGGGATCCATTTTGTGCTGTGGAGACCTGGTTCTGCTACATTGGGTAACTTCTACAAATTAACTGCTTAATTGATATTCTAACTAGGTCATTAGTATGCTGATTAATCTGTTAATTGATAATAAAATGAGATCATGTGGTATCACTTTTAGACCTCCCTTGACACCACGGATCCCACATAGCTCTTACATGTAAATGACCTGGAGGGCAGTCAAGTGTGGATCTACATGTATCTTGGAGTCTCATGTTGCCAAAGTGAAATATGAGTTTGTCTGCCTGTGGAAAACAGAAATAGGCTGAATGATAAAAACAGTACAGTCCGCACACTGGTTACATGCTACCGTGGTGAATATGTATCACATTTATTCATTTATATACAGGATAAATCATCTGATAACTCTAAACATTACATCACGTCACATCCTTGAATAAATATTCCCAATAGGATCATCAAACAAGTGTGCAGAATTCCAGTATAGCCAAAAAGGTTCTACTACAGCCTTTTTGCTGTATATGTTGATTAACAGTCAGCGAAACAGAGCTGCAGTATGCCACAAGATGTCAGATACACACATGTATTCCAGATGGTGGGCAGAACTGTGGATTGAGCAACTTTCAGACTTTGCAGTTGTTGAATTTGACTGAGTGCTTTAAATGTGTGGAGACTTGGTGTTGTTGCTTGTAATGTAGAGAATGGAAGAAAGAAACAGATAGAAAACCTGGTATAAAGGTATGTAGCAACTAATAATGTAATAACTGCCAGACTTATCAAAATGTAATAAAACATATTACTAAATGAGTTGAAAATGTAATAAAACCTGTCAATCTAATACATTGTTGAATAATGTAATAACATTGCATTATTTCATTAAGTGGCATTTGTTACATCATAAGGGGGGTGAAACATATTTTTAATTGATGTAATAATGATATTGACTATGATATAAACAATGAGGAGAATGTAATAAATTGAGTTGTTACATTGTGAGTTAATACTATTATCACATCATCAGTTAAAAATATGTTTACAACCATTTTGGAGTAACAATCATTTGTTATTGTAATAATGTGATGTCATTTATTACATTATTCAGCAATTTATTACATTTTCAACCCATTTAAAGAACATTTTTGATTACATTTTGAAAGTTTTGAAAGAGAGACAAAGACACTGAGAAAAAGAGAGAGAGAGAGCAGGAAAGGGAGAACAGAAAGATACATGAGAGACCTGAAGAGAGAGACGAGTGAGTGAGAGATGGAGAAAGAGAGAGAGAGAGAGAGAGAGAGAGAGAAAGAGGGAAGAAGGGAGAGATGTCCCATCCTATTAAGAGTCCCTGACTAGTAAGGAGCTGAGGTTTGGTCTGTGAATTATAGATAGCAGTGTATTAAATATGGATGGGTCCCTCCCCACTGTACGGCAACGGAGTGAATGAGGAACAGGGTTACACACACGCACACACGCACACACACACACACGCACACACAAGTATGCACACAAACAGCAGTGGGTATATACATATGTACAAACTCACACGTAGAAACACACACACACACACACACACAAGTGAATGTTGAGTATTCTTCCCTTGAAAACCATAGCAGTCCCAGGCCAGAGTCCTGAAACACATAAGTAGCATATAACTTGTTTCTTCTTAGCAGACATTTGCACAGAAACTATTTAAACGGTGGCATTACCCCCAGTTTCAGTTCCTCTCTGCCTTCCCCGCTAGTTTGAAAAATTCAATGCAATGGGCGTGGAGAGCAGCGGTGGAGAGGGAGGGAGGGAAGAGACACCACGAAACATCCAATGACGTTCACCTACTTTTGATTTGTTACCCCGGAGAAATGATACATGGATTCTGACTGTGACTTCAGTGCAGTGGTAGTACTTTACAGTGATTGATATTTTCTTTTTTTCCAACCTGTTCCAACCAGGGGGGCATGAGATTAGATATTGTGCCTTTTGTAAAGACAGAACTGAGTGTAACATGTTCTACCAGCTGCAATCCAACACTGCTCATAACAGTCTTTTGTAAAATTTGCAGAGATAGGATTGTTTCAGGATGGGCTAATACAGATCTGTTCAGTCATCTTCAAAGGAAGCTTCCAAAAGAACATACTGAAAGCTTAAAATTGCTTAGTTCAACATCTCGCTCATGTGCATCGTTAAGAACAGCCAAAGGAACAAAGTTATGTTGCCATCAAGTGCTTTCCAAAATATCCTAATTACAAGAACAAGAACACATGAATGACTCTGCAAAGTGTTAAATACTGCATGGCAAAGTCAAGAATTTCTATACCCAATTTACCAAGATGTGACAAGTTGTGACTTTTAGGGAGCAGGACATGGAACCCATGGCAACAAGTGGAAATGTAATGTAATCTAACGATGTATAATGTATTTTATGAATATCTTTTTGTTTTTTTGTACTCTATGTAGACAATTATTTTTGTTGTAAATTTTAATTTTCTCTCTTTGCTTTTACTTGTCACACACTTTTGTACTTAAATAGATTAATTATAACATCAATTACATGATACACATTTTCTACTCCTCCTCATTCTGCTGCTGCAGCACAAAGTGGCTCTGTGCTGCTTGATTAATAAAACTAAAAAGCCACCAACAAGACTACATTTGTTACAGGCACCATGCTATTGCTGACCAAAAGCACTTGAACGCACATGTCCTACTTAGAAGTAGAAGCGTACGAGGAACACTTGAAGGCAGCATCAGACACTAAGTAATTTCAGAGGCACTCCATATGAAAAGAAAAGCAAATGCTGGCAAGTAACCGATACTGTGATGATTAACCTACCAAAGAATGGTTCCTGTGAAGCAATCTCTTGGTTTGCGATTACTCAAAGCCACTGACCCTCATTATGAGATACCAAGCCACATTTTTTTTTCCTGAATCTGTTATTCTGCATCTTTGGAATGCTGCAAAAAAGAGCAGGCCAACACAAAGCTGTAAAATGTTGTTTATATCAGAGCCCTATTTGACTATTAATTTCATTGACTGGAAGCTGTGCAGTGAAAATGCAATTAATTAAAATAGACTGGAAAAACAAATTTTGCCAATCCTGATGGTCTTTATTAAGTTTTTTTTTTCTTTTACTTGTGTTTAATAAACTAAAAAAATGTAATTGCTTTTCTCTTGTTGGCATATACTTTCTTTAAAGGCTGCAACAGGAGTACTGCATTATTACCAGCTGAGTTGTACTTGATGCAAGCTGAATTGTGAATATCTCTAAAAACACTGTGAAATGAAACTTTGTCCGTATTGCACACCCTGGTTTCTCAATGTATTACAATAAATCTGTACTCCACAATCTCTCCTCAGCTAAGATATCCAGGTATGCCCTTCTATTCATGTGTTCAACTTTTTAAGGGATGCTCAAAGGAGACGGCACCAACAGGGTGCATGGAGAGTGCCAAGAAATTGTGTAAATGTGCTAGGTTTAACAGACGCCCTACGAATCCGGTGTTTCTGCATGGATAGGACCTTGATCATTGAACTGTGCCTTCTTTTGAACAATGATTTGCAGAGCCAGACATCCCTCCTGTGTTACTCCAAGTAATATGCGCCCTTTCAATCCTGGCAACAGGTGCTGCATCAGCCAGCCAGGGAGGCCAAGGATGTTATGGGGATATTGCAAGCCTCTCTCTCTTGCTGCCTGGTGCAATTCTTTATGGTAATGTGCAGATGAAAACACCAGAGAATTCATGTATTGGCCAGACACTCACGTGCAAAATGAACAACCAAGGACAGATTCCACTGTGTTGCAGACTTTCCAAATGTCATAGATGCCATGAAATCTACACCTATGACCATCAGGGCAACGAGCTCACAGCAGTAGGAAAGGAATATAAAAAGACAACATTCCATCAACATTTAGTTGGTGTCATAGCCATAACAAGTGTGGTAAGTGCCAACAATGCAATTGAGAGTGGCTTGTTTATGAGTTGAATAGACAGCAATTGACATTATGACATTATCTTTTGACATAAAACTTGTGTTTGATATAAAAGCATTTTTCTGTGATTTTTCATTCAGTAAGCTAAATCATTTCAGATTTTGAAAAGGATATTTTATCCAGTTAATGTCACAAGGGCAAGTTGCCTTTGTGTGCAGTGACACTATAAGCAAAACTGAATTAAAGAATGGTGCATAGCATTTAAAGGCATTACAAAGACATGACAAGGCAAAAGGTCCATGCCTGATACCATACTAATGAGGACAAAGAAGCCAAGGTGTTGAATAAACCTTGCGAAAGCGTTCCCAAAATGCTCAGTGCACACTTTGAATAGTCCAAGGTTGTTTTAGGAAATATTATTCAAACATTATTTAATGTGTTGTTTATTGTTGAAATACATCTCAAACCACTATGTATATTCCAGTTGTGAGTATGTGAATAGGTTTAACTCTTTCACCCTCCTGCAACTACTCCACCAGGCTGTTGCTGTAAAAAAGAATGTGCTCTTATTCATCTTGCCTGGTTAAATCTCTCATACCTTTCAAGCACTGAACTGCAAGCATGATCAGGAATGGAAATTTTACCAGCCTGCTGCAAGTAATATTCAGACCTCTCCCTGACACGGCACACACTTGAAACGGCACACTAGCAACCTGACTTCTCATCCTATGTTCACACCACAAGGAATTTGAGAAACCAGTCAGAAATCAAACAAACTGTTTTTCTACAGATGCACAAGAGACACATTGGACACAGATGTTCACCATGATCACCTTGTTCCCTAGTTTGTCTGTAAGGAAAGGTTTGCTACAGTTTTAGACAACTTTTGGGTGGCAGCAGACGATCACATACTTCCATTGTTATATGTAACCAAATGCCATGAACCCAGGCTCATTTAACTTAAAGAGTAACTAAACCCCAAACCCAAATCTGTGGTGAAGCCTGACATCTAATGGTGAAAAGTAGGGTACTGAACTGGCCATTTGCTATTGGCTGGTCTTTGGTGCCAGGTGATGTCACCACCTGTTGTACTCTATAGAAGGTGACATCACCTGGTGCTGGTGTCTGTACAGTCAGCATAGTCTAGATATCAGGACTCGTTTTCCTCCCTTTAGAAGAAGCCATTTGCTGCCATTCATTTTTGTACAGTATGAAAAACAAATTCCACAGACTTGAAAATTGCCTGAGCAACATAATCTGTCACAGTAAACACGAAGCCTTAATTACTCTGTTGTATCATTATTTCATTGTGAGTGTGTGAGTGTGCTCGAGTTCTTTTCATATCAGTGCACCTCTCATTGGACCAGAGAATATTTTGGGTTCTTCGATTGGATGAGCGAGGCCAGAGGGTGTGCATCTCACAATGTAATGACAATGCCAGAACTTTTTTCACCAGTCTGTGACATCCTTTGTGATTGTGTCACGCTTTGCTTACTGTCATTCACCTGACACCCACAGGAAGAAATGGAAGTATCCACCAGGAAATAATCCCTCAAAATGGGTTAGAGTTTGTCATCTTACAAACTTGATGGTCACATCCATGTCTTCTTATTTGTGGCGTCTTGGATAGCTGGGACTGCAGTTAATTTCAAGCTAGGTTTGGCACCGTAAAGTTTGTATTTTAAAGTCCCCATGAAATGAACTCCCATTACTTTTACTTCCTGGAAAACAGAGTATCTTTAATGGTGACCTCATGCTGCACCAGGAGCCGTAAATATAAATTCCAACCAATAAAACCATCACAGATTTTTGAACAATCCGGCCCCTCTGCCCCTGCTATCCAATAAAACTGCCTTTCTCTCCCTGACTGATATTCTATTGGTTTAGACTTTTGAATGATTTCTCACTGTTGTTGTGTCCCGTCCCAATATCCTTTTTAAACAATAAATATATCAACTCAAGGAAGTAAAGGTGACATTTAGTGGGGTCTTTAAAGACAGCGGAAATGTGACATGGGGTAAATGTAAACTAGATGTAGACAGTAGTAAATGGGCTGTAACTTTAAAGCTCTGAATGCAAAGATCAATAATCAGTGAAAAACAATAATAACAAAAGCAAAATACCTTCCTCTGTGTATCTGTTTTCCCATGTTTGGTCACTCCCGCTTATTGTTGCACAACCATTGGTGTTACAGCTAATACTCAGCTCATTCAATTTGGCTATTGGACAGTAGCATAGCTGTATGATTACTAGCAGTGAGAAAGATGCTTGATGCTTGCTGTATAATGTAAATGGGGAGAATATAAGAAGGCTCATAGCAGCATGAAAAATGCACATACGTCCCGACAAAATGCATACACTTATTACACACTTACTTAGCACACCATTACCATAATATTTGCCTGGCATGAAACTGTGCAATCAATGGTTAATTAATGCCAGTTAAATATATGGCAGAGCCAGAGAGCGAGTCTGGATTGTAATTATACACTGAATTCAATGTAACAGTTCAGTCATGCTTCTCTCTGTCGCTCTCTGCCTCTGACATTGCTCTTTTCTCCTCTGTCTCTCACTCCCCTCCTCTCTTTTTCACAGCTTCTTGCCAGAGGGAACATATGCAATTATGCCACTTTATTCTCTCACAAATTATAGTCACATGTACTCACACATATACACAAGCATATGTGCAAATGTGTGTAGGATGTCTTTCTCTCTCTCTCACACACACACACACACACACACACACACACACGCACACACAGAGGAGTACATTATGTCAGGACATAGCATTATCATGCTGAGGATGCTTATATTCTGTGAGGGTGCTTATAGTTTGTTACCCATATCAAATTCTCTTCCCCTCTCCCCCTTCCTCTCTCTCTCTCTCCCCCTCTATCCATCTGTCACTCTCCCATTCTCTTGACACATGCGCAAGCACTTAAAATGGCAATACTGTACGTGATTCACATGTTAAAACTCAGCTGTACATTATTATCATACTCATCTCATTCCAGAGGACAAGAAGCAGCCCCACCCCCTTCTCTCTTTGAACTTCTGAGTTACTTTTTGAATCCTCCAACAACTACCAACTTTTCTGCTCAGTATCTCTCTCTGTGCCTTCTTCTAAAAGTTACCCGACACCAGAAGATGGTGTTTTCTGAGGCTAGAACCCAAATTAAAATTTTACTCTTACCCTTCGTCCAAGGCTCACAAACATATGTAGCTATTCTTTTCACGTTGGGAGATACAAGAAAAAAGCCTGCAGTTTCTGGGATTGAGCCATAACTTCAGGCTCTACACTATTCCTTTGATATCACATAACCATGACGGTGTGCATGTCCTTGCTTTAGTTCATGGCTAATGGGCTGAAATTGCATAACTGGTAAAAAAGAAACTCTAGTGGTAATCATTATTATTAATTGATTGTAAGACAAAAAATACAATCACATGCCATATCCCGTAATTGCATATCCTGTCATACCATAAACTTACATGCAACTTCAATGTAAGATTAATGTTCCCTCACTCTACATGGATCTGTTGCAAAATACAATGAAAATGCACAAGGGAACTCTTACTCCCTCCCTGATTCTTCTTCTCTCTCTCAAAAAAAAAAAAAAAAAGATTTTAGCTGTGACCAGCAGCAGGTATGAGTCACACTGTCAGTCGGTTGGTGGGGTTGCTCTGTCAGTCCCAACAATTTCAGAAAGCCCCACTGCACATGTAGAGCTGCAGGATACACAGATACAATACCTATAAGGTTCTCAGGCAGCCACACTGGTGTTTTAACTTACTTAAGGCAGCAGACATTCACCCAGGGGTCCCAGGCTCTAATCCCTAAATTGGTAAATAATTAAAATAGAGTTTGACTGTTGAACCCAGCAAGCACAGAATGTTTATATCATGCTATTTGGCACAGTTAATTTAAAACATAACATTTTTCCACCAAGATACTAGGAAAAAAGTTATGCCCACACCAAAATTATTCTGATGACTGATGTTGCACACATTCAAGAATATAGGCATAAATTACATCATTGATTAGCTCTATTCATGAACATCTTATTAGTGACTGCATGATCAAAACACAAATACTGTTCGCCTACTTTAGACTACCACTTGTCACAACGGCCACTATAAACTAACCTGCACAAATCTGGTTGCAGCTTATCACGAATTACGTGCTTGTTCTCTCTCTGTAACTCTCTCTCTCTCTGTAACTCTCTCATTCTCTCTCTCTTCCCCTTCTCTGCAATGCTTCCTGCTTCCATTTGACTGCGTTGGCATCTCAGAGGAATAGAAACAGGCAGGGAAGGATATGTTTCCCATCTGTGTCTTGTCAAATATTGATGCCTGCTCTGTGCAATCCATACCTGCACTACGCCCAACTTGTGGCTCACGTCCACATTTTGAGCCGCGTTTCTTGTGCACTGCCATCATGCATGTTGTTCACATGCTATCTACGTCAAACACACAAAGCCGAGATATCCCCAAGCACTCTTGTGTCAGAAAAATATCAGCCCCTTGTAAGACGTTTTTTGTCTGCACACATGCAATACTGAGCAAAAAATAAATAAATTCCTCAGCCTGATCCTGATGATTTTTCTGGGTCTTATGAGATGTTTCCACGCAACACCTATGGCGTGCTCCGATCTCTATTAGGACAGGACTTGCATGCAAGTAGCACGTCAAATCAATTTGTTCTTTGGGTGTCACTGGGTGCATGTTCTATTATCGTATCCGCAAGCACCGCAATGATCACTGGAGTGTGGATACCAGAAGGAATGTCTGTTGCCCTCACTTAAAATCGCCATTACTTCTTGTACCTACAGTGCATGCCACGCACAAGACTGTCAAGTGCTATTCAACTGGAATTAGCGTTGTTGAGGGATGTGTGTGCATGTGTGTGTGTGTGTACGTGCGGGTGTGTGTGTGCATGTATGGCCCATTTCCCCTGCCCAGCCTAATGTCACATTCATGTGCATCATACATTAGCACAATAGTCTCACCCAGGTTTCGTTTCTTCAAATCTTTGTTGCATTTTCAGTACTGCCTCACACACACACCTATGCACACACACACACACACACACACACACACACACACACACTCACACACTCACTTATACACACACTTACATATTGTACATACACAGTGCAGTCTTATGCTTATGTGCTTCCACATGCCCCGATGTGTTAGTGCATGTGTGTGTGTGTGTGTGTGCGTGCGCATTGGCTGATGTGTTTTTTGCAGGGTGGATCTCTGTCTCGCCTGTATCGTTCTCTCTGACCAGCTACATATTCCTCCCTCAGCCAGGCTGCTTACACACAGGTTTGGTTTGGGGAGAGTCTGGACATGGATTGGTAATGGCACAGCACCACCTTGGGGTAGACGCTCAAGTCAGACACACACTCACACACACAAATACACATGCACGTGCACTTCCACACTCACACACACACACAGACATATTTAAAACAATGGAATAGCCCCTGCATTCTCTCACCCATGTTCTCTCTGCTTTAAGATTCTCTCACTCTCCCATATTCTTGAGGGAGAGTGGGATACTGGGATACTTGAGGGATACTCAAACTGTATGGGCTTTTGTTTTTGTGTGTGTTTGTGCACACCGCCACTTGAGTTGCATTTTACTTTTGAAAACTTTAGTATTTCCTCATTACCAAGCAAATAAGAGAGACAGGAGAGAAGGGGGAGGGGGACGAGAGACATAGAGTACACAAGTACAAGAGAAAAGAGAGTGAGAAATATGGCTTTCCTCTAAATTTTTTTGCATGCCTCTTGACACCTATTCATGCACAGGTGCGAACACACACACACACACACACACACACACACACTGTATATACACACATTTACTGCAGCATTTTTTTCTTTCTCCCTCATTCTGTTCAAGACACCACAGGCTCTGATAGGTAGAGATTTAAGTAGGAGAGGAGGGAGAGGGAGTTTTTTAATCATTTTAAATTAATGAATGAAAGAGTTTTTATATATATAGACTATATTTATAGAAGTTATTATATTTGATAATTGGCAAATGCTGGTTTCTCATTTTGCTGCATCACACGAAAGCAGACTGTCCCTTGACTAACAGCTACTGTCTCACTTCCTCCCCAGCGTGTTATCAGAACTCAATACGCACTTTTATCTCTCTCCATTACACTAGGGACATTTCGGGTATGTTCTTTCCTTTGTATTCCGGAACAGAGTTGCATTGGAAAGGAGGAGATCAACTGGAACACTGGTGCCAATCTCAATCTGACCTTCCGATACCGGATGCCTGCGGAAAGACAATTATAATTAAATCTTTATCTTCCCTCCTGACTTTCACAATGATTAAATTGCAGTGGGGGGTGAATACTTCTTTGACTGTTTCCGCTTTATGCGATGCAACCTATTTCAACTTAATTTTCAATAAATTCCACCCTAGACAGTTTGAGTTATATATTCTTAGCCGGAACTATTATGCCTCATCTTCTCTATAAGAGCTGGAATTGGTATCTTCTCAAGCTAAACAAGCCTACATATTAAGCATATTAAATGATGGGCCAGTCAGTGGCAACAATTAATCTTTTCATTATGCAGGAGACAAAAAGTCTTAATTTCTGGAAAAGCCAATCTTTCTGAGAAACTTGAGTCATATGGTGAGTAATTAATGTATAATTCTGTGACAATAGAGAAAGCTGGAGAGAATTTTTACTTAATTTATTTATTGATTTATTTTTTTCACTTAATTGCTATTCTGACATCTCTGGGCAGTCAATGTGTGCCAATAGCAAGATGCATCATTCCCCCCCAAGTTGCGGACATCAGTTTCCAAGATCTGTGTGACCACAGAACAAACACTCAACCACACAAACCTATGGATGGATACCTATCCTTAGACATGTATTCTTCACAATATTATGAGGCACCACCATTTCAGACAATGTGTCAAAAGGGCACATCTCTTATACAACGTTTTAACATCTGCTGCAGTAGACATCAATAAGAATCACTATTGAAGTTAGAGCTGGGATTGGCATTTCTTCGGTCGCTAAGCCTCTGTGAAATGTTACATTTTCTGACGCATTGCTGGTGACAAATTACTGCAAAAAGCTATGTTGTGGTGGCAACATCACACTCCCTTAATCTCCCCCTGTTCAATTCAGTTCAGTTCTTCATCATTGCCCCATGTGGGAAATTCATGTTACAGTGATACCATCCATCAAACAAACACATTGCCCATTGTACATATACATCACGCTAGATGGGGAGCGATTTCAGGGCTCTTTGATTGATTTCTTCAAACGTAATTCTCTGAATTGATTGTCGAGAGTCCTGTGTGACTACAAGCACGAGAACACTTCGCACAACAGTTGGATATAGACTTTGCACAAAAGAAAGGGGTAGCACACACTTCCACTTCTCCTCCAAACATAGAGGGAGGTAACATAAGGTAAACCGTGGCTAACAGTCTACTGCAGGTGATATAATAATGTGCTCAGCCTTGACGCTGAACGTGAAATATCCATCAAAGTTAACAAAGGAAGAGTTACCATCTGGGCCTTATTGTCTGCTGTCAAAGACATACACGCTTCAGCTACCAATGGCAAACTGTCGCTCACTCCCCTTCTGTCTCTGTCTTTTCCTTTTCCATCTCTCCTCTTCTCACTCTGCTCACATTCTCTCTCTTCCTCCCACCCTCTCTTTCTCGCTCTCCCTCCTCCTTCCTTCTGCCTCTCCCAGGCGTTGAAGAGGAATGATTACTAAATGATTGCTGGCTGGATGATTGAATGGCACGGTTGACATTTTCCCATCAGTGCTATACACTGGAAGGGGGGGCAGCACTGACCTTCCCCTCCAGCATATTGCTGTATTGTGTGCAGCTATTGTAGTTGGCTGCTTTCTTCTCATCAGACTCTGCTGACTTCTGAGGAACATGGTTGTTGTTATAGACCCACTGCTGTTGACTTCAAACCTTGCTGGGCATACCTGTATGTACGTGTGTGTGTGTGTGTGTGTGTGTGTGTGTGTGTGTGTGTGTGTGTGTGGATACATGAAGCAATGCCTGTATTTTCACTGTAGTATAGCAACAGATGGGAAAGTGAATTTAAGGTGATTACCCATGGTAATTGCATGCTGGGTGAAATCAAAGATGATGAAATAGCTGCATGATATAAAGGGGAAAAAATAAGTAATATATAATGTATGATGAGTAATATATAAAATAGTGATGCTATGAGTGTTGACAACATTGTCTATCTCCATTGCTTTGTAGCTCATAATCACAGTGTTTAGGGTTAGGAAAAGGAATGTTCCATATTCTGAAGCTGGGTGCAGAAGTGATACTGCTGAGTCACTGCTGATGAAATCCAGGCAGTTGAATATGGTACTAATTGTGTTAAAAAGTTATGCTATGCTATGCTATGCTATGCTATGTTATGTTATGTTGTTATGTCTACAGTCTATGTATTGCAGTAAAATGAGTTTTTTTAAAAAGCAGGTAGTATTTTTACTAGTTATTCTGGTGGAGTTGATCTGTAGCAAACTGTGTAGGCTAGTTGTACTGGCAAATCCCAGCTGATTCTAAGTGAATAATATGACTGTTGAGTGTTGCATCATTGAAAATAAAGTAAGATTATTTTGTGTTCCCATGCTAGACAAATTAATGGCAAAAATATATATATATATATATAATGTATAATGAAAACAAAAGTATATGTGTGCTTTTGAAACACTGTATCCATTGTATATGATAATCATTTGTTTACTCAAAATACTAGCATACATCAAAGCCTTTTCGCTAACAACATCTTTCTTCATCTCTCAGGATTATCAGTTACTTATACTGTGAGCGTATGAAATAACCCCCCAATACCCTGCTCTCTCGACTCCATATATTCATGCATTTTTTGGTCATGTTCATCCCCGGCATTTCCTCTTAGGCAAATCACTGACAGACCCCGAGGCAAAATCTCTCTCCATCCTGTCTCAGGAAGAAAATGAAACACCTCTCCCTTAATTAATGATAAACAAAAGTTTCTAACTTTCCTGAGATGCTCTCCACTTTGACACAAATTCAAAGTAAAGATAACTTTTATTATATGTACTTATTAAAATATGGACGATTTCCCAAGTCGCGGGGATGGGGAGGGAGATCGTTTTATTCTTGTCCCCCTTCGTTGCATATGGGAAACTGTGTGTATTAATTACAGTTTGTAAATGAAGCTGTAATCTATCTTTTAAATGAACAGCTGTCTGAAAGCCTGGTGGGACGCTCCCAGGTGAGCTTTCTTTACATCTCCCACTCCTTCTAGAGATATTTATTAAATGGGAGACAACAAAAGATGATGGGATCTCATCTATCATAATCAG